>NW_027650066.1:10000-183996 GCF_965287045.1 Carcharhinus amblyrhynchos | reverse complement strand
CAGGTTATGTGGGAGAACTTTCTGTTCAGTCTGTGTCACGGTGTGCAAACTGCAAATCTGTGCAATATTTGAGTCCTTCAATGAGATGGATTGGAATGGTGAGTGCAGCTGAGGGTAGGTTGTGACTAGAGAATTAAAGACCTGGTTCTTTATGTTCCACACGTGTAACCTGTCTGTGAAATGTTGTTCTTGGTGTTTGAATTACACCTGAGGGTTTTGCTGTGGTTAGGTTGTTTCTCAGAGGTTGGGGGTCACTCTCATGCAATTGGATCCTTTGTAAAAGTGCCCACTCGTGTGTGTGTCATGAGGAGGCCATTTGGCCCCTTCCCGAGCCTGCTCCGCCAGTTGCTAATCTCATGTCTGCTTTGGTTGTCCACTTTCCTCTTTATCCCCGATAACTCTAGTCAATCTAGGAGCCGGTTAGCCCAGCCTGAAAAACAGTTATTGTTCTGATTCCAGACAGTAACAAACCACGGAAAACTCTTCTTCTCATCTCATCTTCAATGAGAAACTCTTTACTTTTACTCTAAGTCCTCTGCTGCTCAATTCCCCCACCGCAAGAAACATCCTTTTAGCATCCACTGTGTCCAATCCCCTGTAATAAGGTCACCTCTCGTTCTTCTAAACGCTAATGAGTACAGGCCCAGCCTACTCAACCTCCCCTCGTAGGATTACGCCACCCGCCCCCCCCACGACCACCACCACCACCAGCTACCAGTCGAGTTGAACCCTCTCCAAACTGATTCCAACTGCGTCCATCCTTAGATAAAGAGACCAAACCTGTGCACAATACTCTTGCTGTGATCTCTCCGATCTCCTGTACAATTCCCAGCTTGTATATTCCATTCCCCTGGAAGGAAGACCAGCATGTTCCCAGTGGTGGGGGAGTCCAGAACGAAGGGTCGTTCTGAGAACTTCGGGATTCGCAGTAAATATTGGCGCAGTTAGTGATGCCCATATTGGGTGGGGTGGGGAGTGAATGGGGACAGGGGGGTGGTGGGGGCCAGGAGGCGGAGGAGGCCGGGAGGGGGCAGTGGTGGGGTTTTGCTGAGGCCTGAACTTTCCTCATTCAGTGTCCAGGCTTCTGCTTTTCCACAAGAATCACTGGACCCTGAGCAGAAACACAGGCCAAGCTCCTTACAGTGCTGGTCACTCTGAAGGATAGTGAACAGGTTAACCTGATAATCTGGGAGGTTAGTGCACAGGTTTTCCTGGTTATTGGAGTGGTTAGTGGACAGGTTAACCTGGTTATCTGAGTGGTCGGTGGCTCATTGTTCCGTGGGAGCACTGAAGAGAGGCTAGTTTAAAGTCCCCCCAGTAGCCTTAGCCAGTCTTCCCACCAAGATATTAGTCCCCCTGGGATTTAAGTGCCACCCGTCTTTACTGTACAGGTCACACCTGCCCCTAAAGAGGTCCCAATGATCTAGGAACCGAAATCCCTGCCCTCTGCTCCAGTCCCTCATTTTGTCATTTTCATAAATGACCTAGATGAGGAAGTGGAAGGATGGGTTAGTAAGTTCGCTGATGAAACAAATGTCGGTGGTGTTGTGGATGGGCTGGAAGGATGTCAGAAGTTGCAGCAGAACATAAATAGTATGCAGGACTGGACGGAGAAGTGGCAGATGGACTTCAACGCGGATAAATATGTAGTCGTCCATTTTGGCAGGACCAATGGGATGAACGAGTACACTATCAAGGGCAGGAGTCTTAGTAGTGCTGAAGAGCAGAAGGATCTTGGGGTCCGGGTCCACAGGACTCTTAAATCGGCCTCGCAGGTGGAGGATGTGGTCAAGAAGGCGAATGGTGTACTGGCCTTCATTAATCGAGGGATTGAGTTTAGGGATTGGGAGGTAATGCTGCAACTTTATAAGACCCTTGTCAGGCCTCACTTGGAGTACTGTGCGCAGTTCTGGTCACCTCACTATAGGAAGGACGTAGAAGCTATTGAAAGGGTACAGAGGAGATTTACAAGGATGTTGCCTGGATTGGGAGGCATGCCTTATGAAGATAGGTTGAGGGAGCTGGGACTCTTCTCCCTGGAGAGACGAAGGTTGAGAGGCGACCTGATAGAAGTTTATAAAATGTTGAGAGGAATAGATAGAGTGGACTCTCAGAGGCTATTTCCCCGGGTTGAAATGGTCGCTACGAGAGGACACAGATTTAAGGTGCGGGGAGGAAAGTACAGAAGTGATGTTAGGGGTAAGTTTTTCACTCAGAGGGTGGTGAGTGAATGGAATCGGCTGCCGTCAGTGGTGGTGGAGGCGAACTCGCTGGGGCCTTTTAAAAGACTTCTGGATGAGTATATGGGATTTAATGGGATTGGGGGTTATAGATAGGTCTATGGATTGGTAGGTGTTGATGTGATCGGCGCAGCTCGTGGGCCGAAGGGCCTGTTTGTGCTGTAGTGTTCTATGACAGGTTAACCTGTTTTTAAGGAGGTTAGTGGACAGGGTATCCTGGTTATCAGGGAGGTTAGTAACTGCTTTATCCTGGTTATCTGTGGACAGGCTGTCACTGTTGTTCTCTCTTTGCCAGCAACCCCGGGCCGGCTGATCGATCACCTGCAGAACACAAAGGGGTTTAACCTGCGCGCGCTCAAATTCCTGGTGATGGATGAAGCTGACAGAATTCTCAATATGGATTTCGAGACTGAGGTACCCGCGATGTCGAGGTTTCTTGTGTTTTATTTTGATGGGAGACAGGAGTCCACCCCGACAGGGCAGCTAGCTGGTGACAGAGGAGGAGGTTAATGCTGTCCCAGGTATCAGCCCACCCTCCCCGGGACCCCCAAACTGTACTGATGTGCTGGGGGGATTCGCTGTCTCTCTTCCCCAGTGGATAATGTTTATTCTGCAGCAAACATCTCAAAGTCACACTCAGCTGTTGCGAAGCTTTGTTGCTTATGGGATCTGCCTGTGTAAACTGACACATTTCCTCCAGTGACTACAGTTGAGCAATGACCTGATTGGCTGTGAGGCACTTTGGGACATCCCCAAGGCCAGAATGGCTGAATAGAAATGAGGGTGAAAACAGGAGAAGTCCGACTTGCAGCGTTCACCTCTGCTCAGAGATTTCGGTAAGAAGTCTCACAACACCAGGTTACAGTCCAACAGGTTTATTCGGCAGCAAACTAGCTTTCAGAGCACTGCTCCTTTGTCAGGTGAGTGGGAGTAGCGTTCTTCTACTTACCTGACGAACGAGCAGCGCCCCGAAAGCTCGTGGCTTGTGCTGCCAAAGAAACCTGTTGGACGTGGTGTTGTGAGACTTCTTGCCGTGTTTACCCCAGTCCAACACCGGCATCTCCACATCAGAGATTTCGGTGACAGTGAATGAAACTGCCATTTGTGGTACAGCCACCAGATGGTGCCATTGCCCAGGGAACAGCCTTGAGGCAGAGGCAATAATCTCGTCATGTGTTTGAATTCTCCATCTCCATGCACTACCCCACTCTGGGGGGGTCCCTCTGGCCGACACCGGGGCGGGGGTCCGGTTCCCCCACTCTAATAGCTGATTCTGGTTATTCTGTGTTCTATTCTGCAGGTTGATAAGATTCTGAAGGTGATTCCGAAAGATCGTAGCACCTTCCTGTTTTCTGCCACGATGACCAAGAAGGTTTGCCCAGAAACTTTTCCACATTTCCCCAAACTTCAGAATCAGCATGACGGGGGCGGGGGGGGGGGGGTTGAATTTCCTGGTGTGAAGGGGAGAGGGGTTTTCTGGTGGGGGTGTGGGGGGTCCTGGTGTGACCCCGGTGGGGGGGGAGAGGGGAATGGTTCCCTGTGTGACCGGGGGTTTCTCTGTGTTGAGGCCAGCAAGCTGCAGGTTCAGTGTGTGAGCTGCGCTGAGTGTGCTGCTCTCGGTCTCCTAATGACACAGTGTTTAATAATCTAACCGAGATTCTTACCCCCCCCACCCAAATACTGCCCAGTAACAACCCACCCCCACCCCCGGCTCCCTGATACTGGGGGTCTGGTTTTCCCTCCCCAAAGATTGACAAAATAAATCACTGCTGCATCCAGCCCAGATCTAGACGTTAATATTACAGTGTGGGCACAGGGGGCAGTGGGGTAGAGGGCAGGGGGATACAGGGCACCTTCCCTAATCTCCAGGCTGCGGTGTGAAAGACCCTGGAAGTGAGGGACGAGAGTTCCTCAGTGTTTGAGCCAATGCTGAGCTAGGCTGGGAAATTTGGGAGCTGCTGTTCCCGTGGGAGCGACAGGCCACACCCAGGTTCATGCCCCCACCCTGGAAGTTGCTTTGTGCTGAGTTCACATCTTTCCGGTTCTTTCCCTCAGGTCCAGAAGCTGCAGCGAGCGGCACTAAAGGATCCGGTGAAATGCGCCGTCTCAACCAAGTACCAGACAGTGGAGAAATTGCTGCAGTATTATGTATTCATCCCGTCCAAGTTCAAGGTATCCTGGGAACATTGATTCCCTGAATGATCGAAACTCCTTATCCTGTCTCCTTAAACCTGTCTTTCTTTGGAACCTCAGGTACCATTTTTCAGGCTGGTACAGTCACCTAATTTGGCAGTTTGTATTCATATACCAGAGATTAAACTCTTTATATAAATATATCTCTTGTTTATCTTGGTTTTGGGAGAATTCAGTGGCACTGTGGTTAGCACTGCTGCCTCACAGTGCCAGGGACCTGGGTTTGATTCCTGGCTTGGGTCACTGTCTGCGTGGAATCTGCATGTTCTCCCCGTGTCTGCGTGGGTTTCCTCCAGATGCCCTGGTTTCCTCCCACACTCTGAAAGATGTGCTGGTTAGGGTGCATTGGCCGTGCTAAACTCTCCCTCAGTGTACCCGAACAGGCACTGGAGTGTGACAACCAGGGGATTTTCACAGTAACTTCATTGCAATGTTAATGTAAGCCTTACTTCTGACGCTAATAAACTAACTTAAAACTTAATTGCATTTTTAAGTGAAAGGTATCTGAGTGAAAGGTGTCCAAGGTATTTCCGTATCAGAGGGGGTCCACGTGTGGTCACAGGATTAGCTTCCAGAGAACTAATATTTTAATAAGAGTGACCATCGCTTAGCTGAAGAGCTGCGAACAGTCAGCTTGAGGAGAATTGGCTGCCATTCATTCTAAATTTGAATTATTCACCTAGTCCACAGGCCCAAGAAGTTTGTCTTTGAAGTTTTAAATTATAAGATTAATTAAGGTAAATGTTTGTTGACCACTTCAACTGACCTCTTGCCGTAGAGAGAGTGATTCCGGGTGCAGCCTTGTTTGGAATGTGGGGCATTTGCCTCTGGGAGGTTTCCAGAAGGTCTTTGGGATTGGAGCTGAAAGCAGCCAAGTTGTCGAGAGGGAGCCCTGAGGTCAGGAGCGTGTGAAAGAGCCTGCCAAGTGTGGAGATGCAGCTGGAGGCCAGAAACAAAAAGGGCGGTTAGAAATTGGTGTTGGGGTCCAGGGGGCGCAGTAAGCAAGAAGCTGGAGGGTCCACAATCTCGAGGTGCCTAAAGCGCGATGGAGACTCACTGAGCTGGAGTTTAGTGGAAGGACCCAAATGAAGCTCACATCTCAGAGTAGAGGAAGAGCAATGAAGAGAATCGTAGTGAATTCCTGAGGGCTGTGGCACTTCTTAGGCTGTTGAAGGTTCCTTCTCGGACCAAACCAAAGACATCCTGCTGGGGATGGGGGCGAGGTTAAAGTGGAAAGGGGAAGGTTCAGTTGAGGATTTCAGTCTGAAAGTCTTGATGTACAGATGCCGTTGTTGGACTGGGATAGACACAGTAAGAAGTCTCATAACACCAGGTTAAAGTCCAACAGGTTTATTTGGTAGCACGAGCTTTCGAAGCACTGCACTGTGAAAGCTCGTGCTACCAAATAAACCTGTTGGACTTTAACCTGGCGTTGTGAGAGTACTTACTGGCGTCTGAAAGTATAAATGGTTGTGTGTTTTTAGTGTAACATCATTAAGTATTTGCCTTGTTTGATTCTTGTGCTTTTCCTTCTATAGATAACGGGGGATTTCTAATCTCTCGTTAAATGTTAATGGCCTGTAAAGGGTGGCACGGGGGCACAGTGGTTAGCACTGCTGCCTCACAGTGCCAGGGACCCAGGTTCAGTTCAGGCTTGGGTCACTGTCTGTGTGGAGTCTGCGTGAGTTTCCTCCGGGTGCTCCACTTTCTTCCCACACTCCAAAGATGTGCGGGTTAGGTGGATTGGCCATGTTAAATTATCCCTTAGTGTCAGGGGGATTAGCTGGGGTAACTGCATGGGGTTAGGGTCTGGCTGGGATTGTGGTTGGTGCAGACTCGATGGGCCGAATGGCAGCCTCCTGTACTGTAGGGATTTTATTCTATCCTATGAAGAAGGAATGTCATGAGACCTGAAATCGAAACTCAGTCTGGCAGATATCCTGATGGTACAAAACTTCCTTTAAATACAAATCCCCTTTTCTTCCAACTTGTTCGAGTGCAGATGTTTTTACGATTGTATCTGAGCCAGTTTTTAAAGACTATTTGCGTATTTCCCATAGTCCCCCACTTGGCCAATGTAAGAATTTTATTGACGCAAAATGAAATTGAGAGAAATTTCAGAACTTGCTCTAGAGCGCCACCTCGTGGCCAGTGCTGTAACTACACCGTGACGTGGAAAATGTTGACGTACCAACATGCAATGGGCAGGGATATTGTGCCCACAGGATGGAGTTTTGTTGGTGGAGTGAGTGCCCTACACGAGGAATATCTGAGTAATGACACATTGCAGGACTGTTTGCAAATTCCTTCACCTGCTGATTGAGTTTATCTGCAAGTTTCTCTTTTCCAGGATTGTTACTTGGTTTCCATTCTCAACGAGCTAGCTGGAAATTCCTTCATCATCTTCTGCAGCACGTGTTATAACACACAGCGCACGGCACTGCTCCTGCGTAACCTGGGCTTCACTGCTGTCCCGTTACACGGGCAGATGAGCCAGGTAGGCTGATCTCCTTTCCACAGCGACACTTTGTCCTGGAACATAAACTGGCTGTTGTTTTATTTTATATTTTAAATTGCAGCAAAAACGATTGGGAACTTTGAATAAGTTCAAGGCTAAGTCACGGTCGATCTTACTGGCCACGGACGTAGCGAGTCGCGGGCTTGATATTCCCCACGTGGATGTGGTTATAAACTTCGACATTCCCACACATTCTAAGGTAAGGCTTGGCTCTCGATAACAAAGGCAGTATCTTATCTGTGGGCTGTGTGCACTTCTCCCCCGAAGCTGTAACCAGCGTTACTCGACTCCCAGAGGATCAGTGTCAGGGAAATACTGATCCCAGCTCGTGGGACAGGAGGTTCGTGACGGTCATGTAACCTGGAGAGAAATACCAGCTAGAAATTCTTGCTCCGCTTACTCACTCAGGGGATGTGGGTGTCACTGGCTGGGCTGCTATTTATTGCCCATCCCTAACTGCCCCCCTTTCCAGAGGGGCATTTCCAAGTTAACCACATTGCTGTGGCTCTGGAGTCACATGTAGGCCAGACCGGGTAAGGATGGCAGATTTCCTTCCCTAAAGGACATGAGTGAACGGATGGATTTTTCCGACAATGGTTTCACGGTCATCAGTAAATTCTTAATTCCAGATACTTTTTTTGTTGAATTGAGATTTCACCATCTGCCGTGGTGGGATTTGAGCTCAGGTCCCCGGAGCGTTACTCTGGCTCTCTGGGTTACTGGTCCAGTGATAATGCCACTGTGCCAATTAGACACTGGGCTAAGGTTGAATTGGGACCAGCTGCAGTGTTGAGGTTACTGTCACTCAGAGCCAGAGCACTCAGGGGTCAGAGGGCAATGGGTGCTGCTGCTACCAATCACAGTGCAGCTTCACGGTCCCTGCAGTGTACCCCCCTCCCCACTGTCCATGCAGTGTACCCCCCGCAGTGTACCCCCCTCCCCACTGTCCTGGCAGTGTACCCCCCGCAGTGTACCCCCCTCTCCGCTGTCCATGCAGTGTACCCCCCGCAGTGTACCCCCCTCTCCGCTGTCCATGCAGTGTACCCCCCGCAGTGTACCCCCCTCTCCGCTGTCCATGCAGTGTACCCCCCGCAGTGTACCCCCCTCCCCACTGTCCTGGCAGTGTACCCCCCGCAGTGTACCCCCCTCCCCACTGTCCTGGCAGTGTACCCCCCGCAGTGTACCCCCCTCTCCGCTGTCCTGGCAGTGTACCCCCCGCAGTGTACCCCCCTCTCCGCTGTCCTGGCAGTGTACCCCCCGCAGTGTACCCCCCTCTCCGCTGTCCTGGCAGTGTACCCCCCGCAGTGTACCCCCCTCTCCGCTGTCCTGGCAGTGTACCCCCCTGCCCATGTGTCCCCGCAGTGTTCTCAAGCTCTTGATTGATGTGTTGGGTAAGTAATTAGTGTTGGGGCATGGGGTCACGCGGGGGCTGTTGGGGTCATGCCTGCTCTGTGTTAATGTTGTTCCGTGTTTACACCCCCCCAGGATTACATCCATCGAGTGGGGCGCACGGCCAGAGCTGGACGATCAGGAAAGTCCATCACCTTCGTCACCCAGTGAGTTCTGCTTCTCAGTCTCCCACTCACTCTGAATGAAGTGCTTTATGAGAGGGTTTGGCAGAGGGGACCCTCTAGTATGTTTGGAGGAGGGGAAAGGGGTCAGTCCCATTTTGTACCTTGAGTGTGGCCTGTCTGTCTCTCCGGATGTCGCGTTGTGCTGGCTGGGTGATTCCTGAACCCTGGGAGGCAGTCTCCTGTATCTGAGCTAACCAGCCTGTCGGAGGGAGCTCTGAGTCCCTGAACACAGCAGCTGGAATCCAGGCTCTGAATCTCACACAAACTCACAAAGCTTTGCAGCGTGTTGGGTTAATTAGAAACTGTAGAAGGATGTTGAGGAATGTTACAGTTTCAAATTGTGAAGGGACTCCCTTCCTAACAGCACAGTGAGAAGAATATCATCCCAGACACCAGGGCGATTCCTGCTGCTCCTTAAATGATCTTTAAAGCCACTTGAGAGGCAGACTTGGTTAACGTCTCACTGACAAATGGCATCTCCCTCGGTCCCGCCCTCCCTCGGTCCCGCCCCCCCTCGGTCCCGCCCCCCCCTCGGTCCCGCCCCCCCTCGGTCCCGCCCCCCCTCGGTCCCGCCCCCCCCTCGGTCCCGCCCCCCCCTCGGTCCCGCCCCCCCCCTCGGTCCCGCCCTCCCTCGGTCCCGCCCTCCCTCGGTCCCGCCCTCCCTCGTTAGTCCCAGCTGAGGCAGTTCTGCAGCTGGGGAGAGATCTGGTGAATAGCATTGAGCTGATTACATGCAGCATAATCCGAGTGATGCTGTCCCTGTTCCTCGGTATCTGAGTTCCAGACGTCTGTCAACTGGGGCCGAATGTCTGGAACCTCAGCCTCGCTGCTGTTCCCGCTCTGATCTCCCTTTGACCCGAGAGCAGACCTGACAGAGTGAAGTGTGCAATAAACAAGCAAACAAACGGGTTGGACAGAACGTGTCTGTAATTCATCCAGCCTCAGCTCCGGCAAGCTGAGGTGCTGCTTCTGTGGAAGGAACTACAACCAACAGTGTGTGAGCGGGAGCAGAGTGCCATTTCAGACCTCTGGGTCTTGGTAACTTGGGGAGGAAGACAGCAGCTCCCTGAGTGAGTGAGCTCATTTCACAGGGTCATTTCACCCTGACACTCTGAGAGCAAAAAGAGACAAAGCAGGAAGTAGTTCAGCTCCCTTCAGACACCAGGTCTCTCGGGAGTCAGCAGTTTAATTGAAATCTGACACCCTGGAAATGAAGCTGAGGAGTGAACTGACAGAATTTACAAAATTAGTCGAGGCACGGATAGAATGGACAGTCAGAGTCCTTTTCCCAGGGTAGAAATATCAATGATTAGGGGATGTGGGTTAAGGATAAAAGGGGGAGAGTTTAAAGGAGATGTGAGAGGCAAGTTTTTTTAATGCAGAAGGTGGTGAGTGCCTGGAATGCACTGCCAGAGGAGGTGGGAGAAGCAGGTACAATAGCAACATTCAAGAGGCGAGTGATAGATACAGGAATAGACGAAGGGTGAGGGGCGACCTGATAGAAGTCTACAGGATTGAGGGGCACGGACAGAGTGGATAGTCAGAAGCTTTTTCCCAGGGTGGAAGAGTCAATTACTCGGGGGCACGGGTTTAAGGTGCGAGGGGCAAGGTTTAAAGGAGATGTACGAAGCAGATTTTTTACGCAGAGAGTAGTGGGTGCCTGGAACTCACTGCTGGGGAGGGAGTGGAAGCAGATACGGTAGTGACTTTTAAGGGGTGTCTTGACAAGGACATGAATAGGATGGGAATAGAGGGATATGGTCCCCAGAAGGGTAGGGGGTTTTAGTGGTTTGAACGGTGGTAACATTCCAGCCAGAGTTTGGAACAAGGGGTAATTTATTTTATTCATTCCTGGGACATGGGTGTTGCTGGCTGGACCAGCATTTATTCCCCATCCCTAGTTACCCTTGGAGGGCAGTTGAGAGTCACCCACATTGCTGTGGCTCTGGAGTCACATGTAGGCCAGACCGGGTAAGGACGGCAGATTTCCTTCCCTCAAGGACATTAGTGAACCAGATGGGTTTTTCCAACAATGGTTTCAGGGTCATCAGTAGATTCTTAATTCCAGATTTTTTAATAGAATTCGAATACCACTATCTGCCGTAGTGGGATTCGAACCCGGGTCCCCAGAACATGAGCTGAGCTTCTGGATTAATAGTCTAGTGATAATACCACTCGGCCATCACCACCTCTTTTCAGCCAATTCACACCCAATCTCCAAACTATAGCCACGGCTACCCGCCTGCCTCTTACCCACAACACCCACCTTGTCCTGTGCCCCTGGGCTTCCTGTTCCTGAATGCTCTGCAGTGGGTGCAGCTGGTACCTGTTTACTGTGGGAAGGAGTAGCAGGAGAGGAGTCTGAGCGTAATGTGACCAATGGGAACAAGATGTAAAGGTCAGCTGACCCAGTAAACCATGGAACCAATCACAGAGTGATGCAATAGTCAGCTGATTCACTATAAATAAGGAACTATGTAGAATTGTGGGGAGCTTGGAGTGGCCCAGGACGAGGCCCCAAGTTTGGAGTAATGAAGTTTCTTTATTATCTCTTGCTTTGATTTATAAGTTGGAGTAAGTTTTGTTACATTTTCATTAGCTGCGTTTTGAAGAGTTCCTTCTGAAGAAATACAGGTGACCGAAAGTTGGTCAAAGAGTTTATTTCCCTGAGGTGCAGGAGGGTCTGAGAGGAGGAGAGGAAAGACTTGAACAGGAGAAAGAAACATTTCTTCGTCCATGATTCCCGGGAAGTTAGTGTGCTGGGACAACCAGCAAGTCGGGAGGTGAATGAATGTTGCGAAAGGGATTGGAGTAAAAATGTCTTCCAATATTTATTGGTGTTTGTGAGGCCTCGCCTGGAGCACTGTACAGTTTTGGTTCCCTTACCCAAGGGGGGATATCACTGCCCTCGAGGGAGGGCAGCCGAGATTCCCTGGATTGATAACTGGAAGGAGATGATTGTCCTATGAGGAGGGTTTGTGGAGACTGTTTAGAGTTTAGAAAAGCAAGAGGTAATCTCACTGAAACGTATCGAATTCCTGCAGGATTGGACAGGGTAAATAGCTGAGAAAATGCACACCCTGCTCCCCCCCCCCCACGGCTGGGGGGATTTACAAGATGCTCATTCTCAGAAGAAGGGGGTCAGCCATGTAGAACTGGGGTGAGATGTTTCTTCACTCAGCACCTTGGAATTCTCAGTCTCCGAGGGCTGTGGATACTCCGTCATTGAGTGTATTGAAGACTGAGGTTGATAGGTTTATGGACACTCAGAGAGTTAAAGAAAGCGGGTATGGATTGGGACAGAGTATCTGCTACGACGTTGTTGAATTTTGGGACAGGATGGATGGGCCAAATGGCTGACAATTCCTATTCTGTTCCTGTGGGAAAGTTGCCAGTAAGTTGTTGGTGAAATTGGTTCTCTGCTGCATGGTCTGACATCTCCAGTGGCTAAAGAGCTCGTATCGTCACCAGCTGCACACAACATGGGAACCAGGAGCAGGCCATTCAGCCCCTCGAGTCTGCTTCAACATCTAATAAAATCCCGACTGATAGAAATCTAGAATCTGCATCCTGCCTACCCGCAACAGCCCGTTGTTTCCCCCCCCCCTCCCCCAGCTCCTGTGCCACTGCTTACCAGGAATTTCCCCCTGCCCCCCAATCGCTTACCAAGAATCCCCACGGGTCCCCCCCCCCATTGCTTACCAGGAATCTAACCACCTGTGTTTTTAAAATTCTCAGGTACGATGTGGAACTCTTCCAGAGGATTGAGCACCTGATTGGGAAGAAACTTCCGGAATTCCCCACGCAGGAAGAGGAGGTGATGCTGCTGATGGAACGAGTGACGGAAGCCCAGCGATTTGCTCGGATGGTATGTGGGCTTCCCATTCCAATCCTGCACTGAGTCGTCGCTAGGAAGTGTAATATTGAGGGAGGGGTTCCATTGTTATTGTAACTCCCTGTCCCAGTCTCAATCCCTTAATCATCTCAAACCCAAACGTCTTAAATCTCTCTTTACGATGTTAACTCCAAACCTGAGTAACATCTCAACCCGTGCTGCATCTCCTCCATTGCTTTTGTGTCCTTTGTATAATTGTTACCAAACACTGTGCAGAGCCTCAGCCCAAACTCCTCATGTAAGATCCACATTCATTTCCCAAAACCAAGGATCTATTTCATTTTCTCCACGGCTTCATCTGAATATTAGCAGCTTCGTTGACCATCCTATCCGCAGAGCAAGGTGTCTGTCCCCCAATAACCCATTGTCCCCCCAACATTGCTTACCAAGAATCTAACCACCTCTGCTTAAAACGCTCAGGTTTGAGGTGGAACTTCTCATAATGTGAACTCAATTTATGCGGGCACATGTACATGTACCTGCCTGTGTACATACATGCATGTATGAGTGCTTGTGTGTGCATGTGCGTATATGTGTGCCTGTAGTTTTTATCTGCTGGAATCTTATTTTTTCTTTGCTGATTTATATCCGCCACCTGTCTGCCCTAGAAAGGGTGTTGCTGTATGGTGAAAATATATCAGTGCACAGATCCCCGGCACCCGGATATCTTAAATACACCGGCAAGACTGCTCTCAGCCCAGCAATGTAACTACATTGTGTCGTGTCGGGGTCTCTGTTACTCAGGACGGTTAGGAGGTCCGTATAATCCCACCAACATGTGTTTAGGGGATCTGCTTTGGGACGCGGCGTAACAGATTTGGCCTGTGAGTGTCTGAATCATTGTATTTAAACCCTGCTCTGTACTGTAAGTTCACAGAGTTGGTCGTTCCAAGTGAATCACAGTAACCTGAGATGGGTTTGTAACAACTCAGACATTTTCACTAAAGGATGGAAAATATTTCTTGTCCTTCCTTCCCTGGTAACGAGCACACAGCCCAGGGCCGTGTTCGATTCCCTGGCATCTGTGCCGTTAGTTCATCTTGATTTCAGGGACTCTGGTCTGTGGATGGATGGATCGAGGGAATGGGGAGAGGCAGGGTCAGCCAAGCACCCTCTCCCCAATCACTGCTGCTTGTATCAGGATTGGGCACTGAGCTGGATGGTGAGCAGACACTGACCTTGCCTGCCAATATTCCCGTCGGCGAGATATCTTGGAGCAGTTAGTGTCTGCGGAGCACCTTCCACAGCACTCAGAATCAGAGAATAGATTCTCTGCAGCGTGACCAATCGCTGGCAAACAACAGCACTTTGTTCAAACGCTGGTGGAAAATTTCCAGCCACCGCGACAGTTTGTGAAATTGTTGTTTTTCTGTAACCCGGGAGCCTCGACTCCAGCCCCACTTCCAAAAAAACAGAAATGTGGAACTCCCGCCAGCTTACATCAGTTGCACTGGGCCAGACACCAGTCCGGCTTTGATTTGAACTTTACAAGAGCAGCAATAATTCTGCATCGTTCCCCAGTTGCAGCACCCCTGACTGACCCACACGGATGAATCTCCAGCTGCCATGCTGTTGCTGCCTTTCCAGCGGTTTGCTAGGTTTTCCGTACACTGGGATGGTTCATTCTGGGACACGGTGCACACACTGAATCCATTATGTAATCTGGCTCTGTCCATTTGGCATCCTGGCTGAAATTCTGCTGGTGAATTCCTCCTGAATGGAGACATTAGCCGATTACAGATCACACTAACCCCTGGCCAAATCAGGAATGTTACATCATTTTTCAGCCAATGATTAGAATTGTTGTGGCCAAGAAAGTAAAACCTTGTTTTGAGTAGACTGTTAACCTTATTGCAGTTTCAACAACACCATTTTCCTATTTCCAGCGCGACACATGCTATTGTCAAAACATTCTCTTCTGCACAGGTTGAACATTACAAGGCACAACACAAGCTTTTCGTAATGTGAAGTCTATTTGTGTATGCATGTGTGTGTGTACATGTGCGTATACATGTGCTTGTACATGTGTGCATGTAATCGTGTGTGTGTGTGTGTGTACTGTTTCTTGGTGGTGTGTGTATGTTTTCATTTTGTTATGATGTGAGGAAAGATATGGAAACCAGTGAGGAAAGATCCAGTCACATTGTAATCAATCATAAAACAATATTAAGTTAAAAGAAACACACAAAGAATACTATACAAGCAGCAGTACCCTTAACGACAATAATGGTTACCATGCGGTATATATCATGAAATTGACCCTATTCTCAATTATCTATGTTCCTGAACTCTAACGGAACAGCAGCTCCACGGTGTAACTCAGAGTTAAAACTAGCTGATAGCTACCCACCAGTTATCTTTTGGAGAGTCTTTCCTCCATTCGGTAGAGATGTTCTCCGAGGAATCTAAAAACCAGCAGCTTTTAAACTGGTTTTCTGTGATTTCTGGGATTGTCCAGCTTGTCTCTCTCCCCCCCCCTCCTGCTGCCTCCGGTTAATCTTGCTTTGGATATATGGCTTTTTCTGGATAACACCTAGACCAGGCTTTTAGCTGTTAGATGTAAATTCTATTCTTCTCACTCCTGTTTGAACTCACCTCTCCTTATATTCTAAAACCTGTTTCTGTTTGTCATTGTTCAGCTCCCCCCACCACCACCACCGCCCCCCCCCCCCCCCCCCCCAATCCCGCAGTCATTTAGCAGCAGCGAAATAAGTGTATACCTATGCTAATTTACATATCAAAATCACCTTCAGACTGATGCACCCTTATTCTATTTGGCACTTTATTTTATCCAATTCTTATTTTTTAAATCTTTGCTGAATTCTTAAATCTTCCTTTTCTACCAAGATCTTTGTTTGTATGTGGGCGCGTGTGTGTTTGTGAATGTATGTGGGCGCGTGTGTGTTTGTGAATGTATGTGGGCGCGTGTGTGTTTGTGAATGTATGTGGGCGCGTGTGTGTTTGTGAATGTATGTGGGCGCGTGTGTGTTTGTGAATGTATGTGGGCGCGTGTGTGTTTGTGAATGTATGTGGGCGCGTGTGTGTTTGTGAATGTATGTGGGCGCGTGTGTGTTTGTGAATGTATGTGGGCGCGTGTGTATTTGTGAATGTATGTGGGCGCGTGTGTGTTTGTGAATGTATGTGGGCGCGTGTGTGTTTGTGAATGTATGTGGGCGCGTGTGTGTTTGTGAATGTATGTGGGCGCGTGTGTGTTTGTGAATGTATGTGGGCGCGTGTGTGTTTGTGAATGTATGTGGGCGCGTGTGTGTTTGTGAATGTATGTGGGCGCGTGTGTGTTTGTGCATGTATGTGGGCGCGTGTGTGTTTGTGCATGTACGTGGGCGCGTGTGTTTGTGCATGTACGTGGGCGCGTGTGTGTTTGTGCATGTATGTGGGCGCGTGTGTGTTTGTGCATGTATGTGGGCGCGTGTGTGTTTGTGAATGTATGTGGGCGCGTGTGTGTTTGTGAATGTATGTGGGCGCGTGTGTGTTTGTGAATGTATGTGGGCGCGTGTGTGTTTGTGAATGTATGTGGGCGCGTGTGTGTTTGTGCATGTATGTGGGCGCGTGTGTGTTTGTGCATGTACGTGGGCGCGTGTGTGTTTGTGCATGTACGTGGGCGCGTGTGTGTTTGTGCATGTATGTGGGCGCGTGTGTGTTTGTGCATGTATGTGGGCGCGTGTGTGTTTGTGAATGTATGTGGGCGCGTGTGTGTTTGTGAATGTATGTGGGCGCGTGTGTGTTTGTGAATGTATGTGGGCGCGTGTGTGTTTGTGCATGTACGTGGGCGCGTGTGTGTTTGTGCATGTACGTGGGCGCGTGTGTTGTGCATGTACGTGGGCGCGTGTGTGTTTGTGCATGTACGTGGGCGCGTGTGTGTTTGTGAATGTATGTGGGCGCGTGTGTGTTTGTGAATGTATGTGGGCGCGTGTGTGTTTGTGAATGTATGTGGGCGCGTGTGTGTTTGTGAATGTATGTGGGCGCGTGTGTGTTTGTGAATGTATGTGTGTGGATTTGGGTGTGCAGCGTACGTGCCAGTGGAGGGGGCAGGATTGGTACAACCTGTTCCACAGGAGCGAATTCGGGGAGGGGGGTGGGGGGTGGGATGCTGTGTTCCACTGTGGGCCTGAACAGGAAGTGATGCCACATGTGGCCAGTTTATCCTTGGCTTGTAGACAGTCTGGCTGGAGCTTCTGAATGTTAAAAGCAGCATTAAGGTGTGTGACAGGTGTGGCTCTTGGGGACAGAGTGTTTGCTGTAACACTGAACATCTGTACTTCCAACAGGAGCTGAGAGAGCAAGGGGACAAGAAGAAACGGGGTCATGAGGACATTGATGACACTGAACAGTCACTGGGTATTCGGCAGAAAGTAATCGGAGGCAAAGCGAGAAAAAGGCGACGTTAAGGGACACAGGCTGTTAAATTCCTTTTCAGATTGGATCGGATATTTATATTTTATATACTAGCCCACAGCTGAATTCCATCAGTTTGATGCACTTGCTCAGATATCTATGATAAAGAATGTGATACAGATTTAGCTGATAAGGATGTGTCTTTTTGCAATGATGTTTTGCCCATTTATCCAGTAACACGCGTTGTTCCCTTTATCCATCTCCGTTTCCTGTGATAAATAGCAGCAAAACTGTGTTACTATTTGGAGCAAATTCTCAACCTGCAAAGTATCATTTGAGAAATATTCCAAACTCTGTCCGAGGTTTAACATTCTCTTCAAATAAACGCATCAAGTTCTTTCTTGCCATGAATGTTTCCAATGGTCCTGGGATGTGCCAAATTCAATATTTATCCAAACTAAATAGCTCACGAAAGCTGATGTCTGTAAGTTATCCTGGAGAGTGCCTGTTCTCTTGTTTACAGACCCCGCTCTGACTGTTCCCCTCCCTATCTCTGCAAACCCCTCCAGCTGACTCATCCCTCTCCCCACTCCCTCAACACTGCCTTTTCTACAACAGAGTTTCTGAATCTCCCATCTCTTCAGGTCCTGAGCTCCATTGGCCATTCCTAATCACCCAGTGAAATGCTTGGGTGGGGGGTGGTGAATGGCCAAGGCCAAAGCGTGAGTGAGGCCCTTGCTAAAGGGCTGAGATTGGGGCAGTTGACTGTGGGAGCTGTTGGCTGGATTGACCCAAACACTGAATGAGCTGGGCTAGATGTTCTACCCTCTTGCTGTGGATCCAGATTGGTCCCTGGAACGAGAAGATTGTTCTTCTAGTCATAGAGTTTTACAGCACAGAAAGAAGCCCTTTGGCCCATCATGTCAGTGCTGGCCACAAGCACCTATCCATTCTAATCCCATTTTCCAGCACTTAGGAAGACAGCCCCAGTCTCTCTCCATCGCTGAAACACTGCAGTCCAGGCAGCACCCTGGCAAATCTCCTCCACCCCCCTCTCCAGTGCAATCACATCAACCTGTCCTGCAGCCTTCAGGAATCTTTGGACCCCACAATTCCTCTCTACTTCCCAGCATCCTACCGTTCATTGTCATCTTGTCCTTTCAAAATGAATCATCTCAGCGTGAGATTCACTGCCCACCTGAGCAGCCCATCTGCATTATCCTGCAGTGAGTGAATTGGGTCTGTATTCTCTGGAGTTTAGAAGTATGAGAGCTGACTGATGGGGGAGGGGGAGGTAGAGGGATGGGAAGAGACTTACACTGGCAGGGGGAGTGAGTCCAAACGGCTTGTTTCTGTTTGTAATTGTTTCATCCCCGTCTAAAATGATATCCCCTTATCCCTGTGGCTCAGATCCCCAACCAGCAGAAAGGTCTCAGTCCCTGTCCTGTTGAATCTTACATTTTCAATCCCTCTACCTCTCCCCCCCGTCCCCCCAAGTCAGCAATTCATCACATTACACTCCAGATTTTCACCCCCTCAGTCTGTCTACATCCATCTGTAAACCCCACGTCTCCTTCACAAGATACTTTCCTACGAATCTGTGTTGGCTGTAAATTTAGTTACTGTGTCTTCACTCCTCATCTAAGTCACTGCTATAAGTTGTGAAAGGTTGACAGTGCCTCAGCACAGGCTGCTGTGGGACTTCACTCATCACCGTGCCAATTAAAGACCCATTTATGCCTACTCTCTGTTCTCTGCCAGCCAATCTTCATCCATGTTAATATGTTTACCCTATACCATGAGCTTCTTATTTTTTGTGATAACCTGTGATGTGGCACCTTATCAAATGCTTCCTGAAATCCAGGTACAGTACATCCACAGGTTCCCCTTTATCCACAATTCGTTACACCTTTAAAGAACTCTGGTAAATTGGTTAAATATGATTTCCATTTGATGAAACCATGCTGGGTTGAGGGTGTTCAGAATGGGGAGTTAGGGGGTTCAGAGTGGTGGGGTTGGGGGTTCAGGGTGGGGAGGTGGGGTTGGGGGTTCAGGGTGGGGAGGTGGGGTTGGGGGTTCAGGGTGGGGAGGTGGGGGGGGGTTCAGGGTGGGGAGGTGGGGGGGGTTCAGGATGGGGTGTTCGTGGGGTTCAGGGTGGGGAGTTGGGAGGGTTCAGGGTGGGGGGGTTTAGGATGGCGGGCAAAGGGGGCTCGGAATGGGTTGGGTGCAGAGTTACGCGAGGCGACACTGGCTCTCTGTGAAGGTGATTTTGGTGGGAACTGAGTCGAAACTTATCGATGGCCACACCAAACACACTCAGCCACTGAAACAAACCACCCACAAATTAGTCGATTATGTTTCATTTTTATTATTATTGTCATATACAGACATCAGAAACTAGAGGATTTTAACTTCAAAAATAAGAAAATAATTTGCAATTAACAGGACAGTGTGTTCAGCAGGTGCACAAAGCAGTCTTGGCATCGTGTGAAAGATTTTAACTAAAGACACCGTATACCTCCCCCAACACTGGGCTCCCTCACCCTGTCCCCAGACAGCTAATCATTTAACTGAGACTGTCTCACTCCTCCATGTTGTTGGAACATCTCCAGAATGCAGGACATTTTATTCAACATTTTCCCCCAAGTTCAGTGATTTGCTCCCCAAATTGCTGCACCCTTTATGATGGGAATCTGTCCTTTGGGTTTTGACGACAGCGATAATCCCGATAATACATGCAGCTCCTTTTCCAAAGGTAAAGGCTCGGGAATGTTAATCTGTTTGCTGTCCTGGATCTTGGATTTTTAACTGGGGAGAAAAGGTTCTGAAACTTCACTCAATTTCATTAAACTGGGACAAAAGTGGTTTAAGGTCCGTGGCAGCACGAGTCTTCTTGTCCAACAATTCCGTTCCTTTCCACAACATGGAGACAATTGACAGCAACGTTCCAAGAAATCAATTCACAAACTCCAAACAAATATCAGCTCTGATACAGCTGTACCGTCGATATTCAGACATGGGGAGCGGAGGAATCAAGTCTCTTTAGTTGTTTAAATTATAATACATTTGTGCCTTTCGACAAAAGTAAACATTAATATTGATGAGAGAGATATGGTGGGACAGTGTGACAGAGACCCAGCTGATTCCATCACTGACAAATCACACTGGCTGTAAGGACTAGTCTGGATTTCAGCCTATGTAATGTTATTGCATTAATGTTTGTGTTGGTATGATAATATTGCACAGATTAATTGCATATGTGAAGGTCTTTTGGCTGCAATTGTAACAGTGGTTGATGAGTTTATTTTCTTTAATAAGGTAGCTAAAGGGATTTGAGAGGGAAGGTGTGATAATGGGGGTCAATCACAGCACCCCCCCCCCCCTTCCCCTCCATGCTGTCATTAACTGGGAACCAGCACACTGCCCAGACTGTTACACCGCACACAATATATCCACAGTGACTCAAACAGGCTGCCCCTCAAAGCACTCACTTTGCTTTAAATCTTTTTTTGCCCCTTAGGGTCGATTTATACAGAATGATACCTCATTCAATTCCTCCTCCGGTATCTAGAACCAGCTCTGTTTCTAGTCGGTGGGCTGGAGATTTTTGCCATTTGTTTTTAAATGTTGGGGTTTACGGGAAGAATGATATTTTGATGTGAAGGATGTTTTAACAGGGTAGAGAATCTTTTCCATTTTGAATATCCAGTGTTGGTATTGAGAATCAGTGGGTCAGGGACCCGATGGAAGCTGCCTCTCCTCCTCCTCTAATAACGTGTCAGTTCCATTTTCAGAAACACGTCTACTAAGATATAGACCACCCTGTGTCCCTGGAGAGCTGGTGCCAATGTTGGGACAGTATCAGAAGTCCATTCCTGTGAGTTGCTAAGCTCAGACCGGCCAAAGTCATTTCACATGGACCTGGAGTGGCAGCCTGAGATATCTTTGACTGGATTTGAATCCAGATCCCTGGAGGGGGAGGAGCTGTTGCGGGATCAGAGGAAAGGTGACAATGAACAATGAGGTAAGCCTGACCAGAACCGTGAGCCTAACATTTCCATTCTCTCCATCTGTTAGAGAAACTAGCAGCATTTTAATAAACATTACAGTTGCACAGGGCAACGGGATTTGGGGAATAAAATCCACCACGTGGAGAACCTGGAGAGGTCTCAGAGAACCAGGTTCATGCAGAATGCCTCAAATTCCGGGTGACGTGAGCTAATAATGGGGAGTAAATCTGTGGAACTGATTGGGGAATAAGTTAGCAGGAATGGACAGTATGAGGGGTTTTTAGAGAGAATTAAACGCGTTTCAGATAGGGAGAATTAATGGAGTTATGTGGTGGGATCTTCATGGAAGGACGAAGCTTGAAGGATATGTGGGGGAGGGAAGCTGGGATCAGGTTATTGAGTTGGATGATCAGCCATGATAATGAATGGTGGAATGGGCTCGAAGGGCCAAATGGCCTGCTCTTGCTTCTATTTCTATGTTTGCCTCTGTTCTAGGGCACATTGAGGTTCAAATGAGCTAAGTTACAACCAGCAGAACTAAATTAAAACACTCCACAGAAACATTCCAAGTTTTTGACCAACATTGCCAGTGTCGCAGTCTGATTCACTTTGTCCAATTTTGTGCGGTGTAAGGGTCTGTGATGTTAATGGTGCTTACAGTCCGAGAGATTATTATTATTAATAATATCCAAAGTATCGTACGTAGGCATTTTGGAATCCAATTCTGTTCGCCAGGTAGTCACAGGGATAGTAGGACTCACATATCTCCATACGTTTTTCATAAGGTGTCTTGTAATAAAATTCACGGTGCCTAGAATTAAAACAGATTAAATCAGAGCTATGTTACACTTCGGTTTGCAAATTAAAATGAAGGCTGCAGGTTTAGTTCTCTGAGAGCCAGATTCTGCTTTGGAGAGGCTGACAGAGTGAATATGAACTCAGATCTTAGAGATTAACTTGTTTCCTGTCTCTCAGCCTGGTCTGAGTCCAGCTAGGGGAAAGAGTTGAACGGATAATGGAGTATTTTCATAAGTAAATACTCAGAAGGTCTGTGGTGCTGTTCCGGGCAGAACGTTTCTGTCTCAGTTTCAGAAGTTGTTGAGTTCGAACCCCTCTCCTGCTAACCTTGTCCTTCAAGAACATTCAACAAGTTTAGGAAAATGACCTGTTGGTGAATTAGAGCTACAGTCTCCCCGATGCTGGTAAACTGGGAGAATGTCAGAGTCACCATGGCAGAGAACAAGGCCCTGCCCAGTGACTCCATGCTGGCTCTCTGTAGAGTGAACCAATCAGTCTGAGTCCCCCATGCTATCCCCATCCCTGTTCCTCAAATTAGCCTGAGAATTTCCCAGAGACGGAAGGACAGCTTCCGGGGCGGGTGTGAGCATGGGTGGGTGAATGCGAGGATTGGGGTGTTTTGGGGGGGGGGGGGGGTGCAGGGGAGTGCCTGCAACTTTTTCACCTCTAGTCACTACTCCTGAATGCTGTATCTCCAAAACACTGGACAACAAATTATTCAGCCTAGTAAGTGGAAGGTGGTGAGAATCTCTCTCAGGTATGGCATTACGGTATGGATATGAGCTGTGTGTGTTTTAGACGTTGACTGTAACATTCAGGGTTTGAGCCAAAGCAGAGAGGGTACAGTATTGTGTTTTCAGAGGCAGTGCCCAAACCATTCTGATCTCACTGACTCCCGCTGCCAACAGCAACCTGGCACGGCCAATAAACAAGCTCGACGCAAGACACTTAGGCCGCACGTTTTTGGGATGTGATCAGAGACATTCTCGAGGTGAGCAGGGCAGCGTTCCCTGAGACAAAGCCAAAGTAAGCGTTCCACAAAGCTCCCAGTATCCAAGGAAAGCCTTGGATCATGTCCTTACCCACACACTGACCAGCAGCATGGCAGGGGCAGCCATTGGAACGGTACACTGGGGGAAGCAGGAGTCTCCATCTCCACTGTGTACAGGAGCTCAACTCACATCATAGAATCTCTACAGGGCAGAAGGGGCCATTCGGCACATCAAGGCTATACTGACTCTCTGAAAGAGTATCCAACTGAGGCCCAATCCCCACCCTAACCTTGCACATTTACTCTGCTAATCCCTCTAAACTACACATCTAGGGATATGAAGGGACAATTTAATATGGCCAATCCACCAGACCTGCACATCTTTGGAAGAAACCGGAGCACCCGGAGGTAACCCATGCAGACATGGGGAGAACGTGCAGACTCCACACAGATAGTGACCTGAGGCTGGAATCGAACCCAGGTTCCTGGCGCCGTGAGGCAACAGCGCTAACCACTGTGCCACCATGCCGCACACCTTCATTGGTAACCCACTCACTAGCTAATATTTTAGACATTGGCTGTTTTTTAACAGCTCTGCAAATTGACTTTTAACTTTAAGAATGGAGCAAAACGGAAGGAATATTTAGTGAAAGAAGTTTGAGTTTTGTCAGAGAGGAGCCTTGAGCACAAAGCAGTAAAGACACAACATTGTGAACAAACTGAGAGCCAGCGAGGGAGGGAGGGAGGACAGAGCGAGCGAGCGAGGGAGGGAGGGAGGACAGAGCGAGGGAGGGAGGGAGGACAGAGCGAGCGAGGGAGGGAGGGAGGACAGAGCGAGGGAGGGAGGACAGAGCGAGCGAGCGAGGGAGGGAGGGAGGACAGAGCGAGGGAGGGAGGGAGGACAGAGCGAGCGAGGGAGGGAGGGAGGACAGAGCGAGGGAGGGAGGACAGAGCGAGGGAGGGAGGGAGGACAGAGCGAGCGAGGGAGGGAGGGAGGACAGAGCGAGCGAGGGAGGGAGGGAGGAGCGAGCGAGGGAGGGAGGGAGGACAGAGCGAGCGAGGGAGGGAGGGAGGACAGAGCGAGCGAGGGAGGGAGGGAGGACAGAGCGAGCGAGGGAGGGAGGGAGGACAGAGCGAGCGAGGGAGGGAGGGAGGACAGAGCGAGCGAGGGAGGGAGGGAGGACAGAGCGAGCGAGGGAGGGAGGGAGGACAGAGCGAGGGAGGGAGGGAGGACAGAGCGAGCGAGGGAGGGAGGACAGAGCGAGCGAGGGAGGGAGGACAGAGCGAGCGAGGGAGGGAGGACAGAGCGAGCGAGCGAGGGAGGGAGGACAGAGCGAGCGAGCGAGGGAGGGAGGACAGAGCGAGCGAGCGAGGGAGGGAGGACAGAGCGAGCGAGGGAGGGAGGACAGAGCGAGCGAGCGAGGGAGGGAGGACAGAGCGAGCGAGCGAGGGAGGGAGGACAGAGCGAGCGAGGGAGGGAGGGAGGACAGAGCGAGCGAGCGAGGGAGGGAGGACAGAGCGAGCGAGCGAGGGAGGACAGAGCGAGCGAGCGAGGGAGGACAGAGCGAGCGAGGGAGGGAGGACAGAGCGAGCGAGGGAGGGAGGACAGAGCGAGCGAGGGAGGGAGGACAGAGCGAGCGAGGGAGGGAGGACAGAGCGAGCGAGCGAGGGAGGGAGGACAGAGCGAGCGAGCGAGGGAGGACAGAGCCAGTGTAGACAGAGCGAGGGAATGACCTTTCGTAGTATTCACGGACCGATCTCCTGGACCTTTTCACAACAGAATTTGCTTCCTGCTTTGTGAGGAATGGACCTGGAATGAAAGGTGGGAATAATTACAGGATTATAATTATTGTGGAACTTGTGAGCGCCAGAATGTGATCAAAATTAAATCTTAACATGGAATCCCTACAGTACACACAGGCCATTCAGCCCATCGAGCCTGCACTGACTCTCTGACAGCATACCTTAGCCACAGCCTATCCTTCACCTATCCCCATAACCCCACACCTTTCCCACGGCCAATCCATCGAATACACTGGTGTTTTGAAATGAGGTAAAGTTTACAAACCTTTCCCATTGCTGCCATTGGCTTCAGATGAAACTAGCAAAGAAAATTAGACTCACTTTTAGAGGAAGCTGGTGCTGTTGGAGTAACAGATTTAAATGTTAGAGCTGGCTGAGGGGGCGGGGGCTGGGTGAGAGGTGTGGGGGGGGCTGGGTGAGAGGTGTGGGGGGGGCTGGGTGAGAGGGGTGGGGGGGGCTGGGTGAGAGGGGTGGGGGGGGGCTGGGTGAGAGAGCTGGGGGGGGCTGGATGAGAGGGGTGGGGGGGGCTGGGTGAGAGAGCTGGGGGGGGCTGGGTGAGAGGGGTGGGGGGGGGCTGGGTGAGAGGGGTGGGGGGGGCTGGGTGAGAGAGCTGGGGGTGGCTGGGTGAGAGAGCTGGGGGGGGCTGGGTGAGAGAGCTGGGGGGGGCTGGGTGAGAGAGCTGGGGGGGGGCTGGGTGAGAGAGCTGGGGGGGGCTGGGTGAGAGAGCTGGGGGGGCTGGGTGAGAGAGCTGGGGGGGGCTGGGTGAGAGAGCTGGGGGGGCTGGATGAGAGGGGTGGGGGGGCTGGGTGAGAGAGCTGGGGGGGCTGGGTGTGGGGGCTGAGTGAGAGAGTGCTGGGAGCTGGATGTGGGGGCTGGGGCTGGGTGAATGGGGTTGTGGGGAAGCGGGCTCTGGGTGATCGATCAGTCTCCTGCTCCAGTACAGGGATTCTGCTCCCTGATGTTTGCACTGAGCCCCCGACACTGTCCCACACTGGGTCCTGGCTCCGTAATTAATGAATCCTGTATCTGGGAGAGGCTCTTAGCTACACACGTTCCCTCCTTCCCTCTCCAGTCATTAAACAAAACTCCGTCTTATTGACATTCCACTTTTTGCTGGTTTTATAATTTCAAAGGCAGTGCTGTCAGCAGCAGCTGGAAGGCAAATGTTGGGTCTTGGACCCAAACTCAGAAGCCTTTAAAATGCAGACAGCATTTTAGCCCCATTTAAAAATCAAATTAACAATCCATCAAATCAAGGAATGCTCAACATTGCTAAACCTTCCTTAGAAGGTTCAGAGCGAGAAAGGTACTGCACCCCTTGGTCGAATATCCTCTGAGACGCTTCCAGAAAGGTCCAGCCTCCACTCCCAGTCTGTGCTGCCCCCAGCTGGACACCAGGTAGTTCTGCGAGCCAATGACTCGGCACAAACCCTCACCCTGGGATCCCCGTCACCATCGCTGCATCATCCGGCCCACGCTGAGCCAACTCTGCCGTTAGATTTGAGGATGTTGATTACAGAAGTCCTCCAGGGATAAAAAGATGGAAAAGGGAATGTTGGAATGGGAAGAGGAGTCGGTGGAAAGAGGAATGAGTTACCAGTGAATGGAAGTTCCGATGGCACTGTGGTTAGCACTGCTGCCGCACAGCGCCAGGGACCCGGGTTCAGTTCCAGGTTTGGGTCACTGTCTGTGTGGAGTTCGCACATTCTCCCCGTGCCTGTGTGGGTTTCCTCTGGGTGCTCCAGTTTGCTCCCACGTTCTGTAAGATGCGCTAGTTAGGTGCATTGATCCGAACGGGTGCCAGAGTGTGGCAACTAGGGGAATTTCACAGTAACTTCATTGCAGTGTTAATATAAGCCTTACTTGTGACTAGTAAATAAACTTCAGCTTTTTTCAAATATCACGGAGGAATATTCCAGCCTCAGGTCACTGACTGTGTGGAATCTGCACGTTCTCCCTGTGTCTGTGTGGGTTTCCTCCGGGTGCTCCAGTTTCATCCCACACTTCAAAGATGTACAGGTTAGGTCGATTGGCTGTGCTAAACCTAGTGTCAGGGGGATTAGCAGGGTAAATATGTGGGGTTACGGGGATAGGGCCTGGGTGAGATTGAATGGCCTCCATCTGCACTTCTAAGATACTCCGATTCTTTGAATATGTGTGTGAATTTATCAAGATATCAAAGGAACCGGTCTCTGTCTCCCTGGCTGTTTCCTGCTCCCATTAGTAAAGGATTAGGCAGGGAGGGTTGGCAGTGGTCAGATCCGCAGGTTGTTGGGATTACTGAAGGGGTGGAAGTTTGGGGTGGTGGGCAAACGGTGGGGGGGGGGGGCAGGGGGGTGCGGGTGCTAATCAGGGGTGTGGTGAATCCCCTGGGGGGATTGGTCTGGGTTTAACCATAGTTACTGAAAAGTTAGAGAAGGTTTTAATTGTTGTACCTTTTCATGAGTAACTATTAGTATAGCCCAGGTGGAACCATCCAAACTTAGTGATTAAAATATAATTGTTGCTGTCTTGTGGTATAAGTGCCAGAGAAAGTCAGCAATTTAAACCACTCAGTTCAAGGGCAGTTGGAGACGGGGAACAAAGTCTGGCCCAGTAAACGATGACCACATCCCCAAGAAAGAATTTAAAGTGATTGTACGAAATGGGGAGATATTAAAATATAAATATCAATACCTTGTTTCCCAGAGTGACCGGCTCTTTCTAAAGAATCTGGAATAGAAAGAACAGAATTTCAGTTCACCAATCAGAGGAAAGTCTCTGTGTCCAGTTATCAGAATGGTTTGAAAACTCTCCGTCCCGTTTTAATGAGATTGAAATCTGTAAGGGTGACGTATTGTTGAAAGATGGGGATAAATACCTTTCGTATCAGGCTGACTCTCATTCTCCACAGAGTCTGAAACAGAGGGAACAGGATTTCAGATTCCAGACCACACGTTCCCATATCCGAATGGATTTCAATGATCCCAATCCCACTGCAAACACCCCCACACACAGCACCTGGACAGGTGACAGCTCCAGATAGAATTTTATATCTAATTGTGGAGGATTTACTGCTGAGAAAGAGGCCATTCGGCCCAACTGCTCTGTGCTGGTGTTTATGCCCAACATGAGCCCCCTCCCACCCGTCTACATCTCATCCTATCAACATATCCTTCGTCCATGTGCACTCTCCCCACAGGCAGCAGTTCAAGTAGACAAGGCTGTAAAGAAGGTTTATAGAATGTTCTCCTTCAGTGGTACAGGTATAGAATATAACAGTAAGGATATAATGATGGAATTGTATAAAACAGTGGAGAGGCCACAACTGGAGTATTGTGTGAGTTCTGGTCACCACATTACAGGAAGGATGTAATTGCTCTGGAGAGGGTGCAGAGGAGGTTTACAAGAACATTGCCAGGGCTGGAAAAGTGTAGCTACACGGAGAGATTGGATCGGCTGGGAATATTTTCCATGGAACAAAGAATGTTGCGGGATGGATTGTTTGAGGTGATCAAAATTCTGAGGGGCAGCGATAGAGTGGAGAGGATTAAATTGTTTCCCTGACGGAAATTTCTGGAACCAGGGCACATATCTGCAAACAAACTCTCTTTGCTGTTTTGGAACCAGCCCCATTCTGCTCCTCGTCCCCGACTCCACGTCTATTTGACATCATTTCAATAAAGAACAAAGAACAAAAAACAGTAGAGCACAGGAACAGGCCCTTCGGCCCTCCAAGCCTGTGCCGCTCATGCATTCAACTAGACCATTCGTTTGTATCCCTCTATTCCCAGTCTGTTCATGTGGCTATCTAGATAAGTCATAAACGATCCCAGCATGTCCGCCTCCATCACCCTCCATATAGTTGGGAATCAAGTAGATAAGGTTGTTAAGAAGGCGTACGGTGTATTGGCGTTTATTGGTAGGGGGATTGAATTTAGGAGTCGCAGTGTAATGTTGCAACTGTACACTACTCTAGTGCGGCCGCACTTGGAGTACTGTGTGCAGTTCTGGTCCCCGCATTACAAGAAGGATGTGGAGGCGTTGGAGAGGGTGCAGAGGAGGTTTACTAGGATGGTGCCTGGTTTGGTGGGGAGGTCCTATGAGGAGAGACTGAGGGATTTAGGGTTGTTTTCGTTGGAAAGAAGGCGGCTAAGAGGGGATCTTATTGAAACATATAAGATGATTAGAGGTTTAGATAGGGTGGATAGTGATAGCCTTTTTCCTCGGATGGAGAAAGCTAGCACGAGGGGGCATGGCTTTAAATTAAGGGGGGGTAGCTACAGGACGGATGTCAGGGGTAGGTTCTTTACCCAGCGGGTGGTGAGGGATTGGAATGCCCTGCCTGCTGCAGTTGTAAATGCGTCTAGTTTGGGGGCGTTTAAGAGATCTCTGGATAGGTTTATGGACGAAAAGGGATTGGTATAGGCTAGTGGGTCATTGTTTTTGTAACTGGTCGGCGCAACATCGTGGGCCGAAGGGCCTGTTCTGCGCTGTAATGTTCTATGTTCTATGTTTGGCACCACATTCCAGGCCCCCACCACCCTCTGTGTAAAATACGTCCCCTGATGTCTGTGTTGAACCTTGCCCCCTTAACCTTGAACTTGTGGGAAAAAGCTTCCCACTGTTTATCCTATCTATTCCCTTCATAATTTCATATACCTCTATTAGGTCATACCTCATCCTCTGTCTTTCCAGGGGGAACAACCCCAGTTTGCCCAATCTCTTCTCATAGCTAAGACCCTCCATACCAGGCAACATCCTGGTAAACCTTCTCTGCACTCTCTCTAAAGCCTCCACGTCCTTCTGATAGTGTGGCGATCAGAACTGGACGCAGTATTCCAAATGTGGCCTAACCAACGTTCTATGTAGCTGCAACATCAGACACCAACTTTTATACTCTATGCCCTGTCCAATAAAGGCAAGCATACCATATGCCTTCTTCACCACCCCCTCCACCTGTGCTGCCACCTTTAAGGATCTGTGGACTTGCACTCCCAGGTCCCTCTGTGTGTCTATACTCCTGATGGTTCTGCCATTTATTGTATAACTCCCCTCTACATTAGATCTACCGAAATGCATCAGTTCACATTTATCTGGATTAAATTCCATCTGCCATTTCTCCACCCAATTTTCCAGCCTATCTATATCCTGTTGTATTCTCTGACAGTGTTCATCGCTATCTGCAAGTCCAGCCACCTTTGTGTTCTCCGCAAACTTACTGATAACACCATCTACACCTTCTTCCAAATCATTTATATATATCACAAATAGCAGAGGTCCCAGTACAGAGCCCTGCGGAACACCACTGGTCACAGACCTCCAACTAGAAAAAGACCCCTCCACTGCTACCCTCTACCTTCTGTGGCCAAGCCAGTTCTCCACCCATCTAGCTAGCTCCCCTTTTATCCTGTGAGATTTAAGCTTTTGCACCAACCTACCATGAGGGACCTTGTCAAACGCTTTACTAAAATCCATATAGATGACATCCAAAGCCCTTCCCTTGTCAATCGTTTTTGTCACCTCCTCAAAAAACTCAACCAAGGTTGTGAGGCATGACCTCCCTCGTACAAAACCATGTTGTCTATCGCTAAAGAGATTATTCCGTTCTAAATGCGCATACATCCTATCTCTAAGAATCTCCTCCAACAATTTCCCTACCACGGACGTCAGGCTCACCGGCTTATAATTACCCGGGTTATCCTCTGGGACCTCACCTGTGTCCAGTAAAGAGACAAAGATTTTTGTTAGAGGCCCAGCAATTTCATCTCTTGTCTCCCTGAGCAGTCTAGGATAGATGTCATCAGGCCCTGGGGATTTATTTGTCTTAATGTTTCCTAAAAATCCTAACACTTCATCCCTTGTAATTGAGATTTTTTCTAACGGGGCAACACATCTCTCCGAGACACTACCAGTCAACATGTCCCTGTCCTTTGTGAAGACTTTATTAATCCTCATGGAGCCAGCTCCCATATATTAGCACAGTCAATAATCCCACCACACAGAGAACTACAAACCAGCATTTTCTGTTGAAAAAATCTCTTTGATTTTCTTTTTGGCAATTTCATTGGAATCTGAAATGAAAACCGGTTTTTGGTGAGAAAATGGGAAATGAGTGTGAAATGTTCACAATTAAAATGTCCATCGCGTGATGTGTGGTTTCCAGCTTTTTAACACTTCTGGACAGAGATCCAGACAGCAGTTTCCAGAGAAGAATATATCCTCAAAGTAGCAAAACCTCAGAAATGCAAGTCCAGTCGCTGGCAGCTCCCAGTCTCCAGACTTCAGAAAGGGGAAAAGAGCGACACTGCTCTCTCTTAACTCAAAAGCGGAATCTCTCCATGAAGTCTCTGTGTAAACCCTGCTTCATCCCATCACATGACCACATCTGTCAATCATCCCAATCAATCCCCACTCCTCAAAATCCCAGGGGAACACCAAAAACACCATTACTTCAGATGAAGCAATTACACTGCTGCAGCAACAATACGGGATGCTAGTTGCAGACAGAAAGGCTCCGATAAAATGGAAGGGACTGCCAGAAGCATCCCACACAGACCCATGACTAACATATATTTCTTCACTGTACAGTATTGTCATAATATCAATACCTTGTTTCCCAGAGTGACTGGCTCTTTCTAAAGAATCTGGAATAGAAAGAACAGAATTTCAGTTCACCAATCAGAGGAAAGTCTGTGTCCAGTTATCAGAATGGTTTGAAAACTCTCCGTCCCGTTTTAATGAGATTGAAATCTGTAAGGGCGACGTATTGTTGAAAGATGGGGATAAATACCTTTCGTATCAGGCTGACTCTCATTCTCCACAGAATCTGAAACAGAGGGAACAGGATTTCAGATTCCAGACCACACGTTCCCAGTTCCAAAAGGATTTCAATGATCCCAATCCCACTGCAAACACCCCCACAGTCAGCACCTGGACAGGTGACAGCTCCAGATAGAATTTTATATCTAATTATGGAGGATTTACTGCTCAGAAAGAGGCCATTCGGCCCAGCTGCTCTGTGCTAGTGTTTATGTCCAACATGAGCCTCCTCCCACCCGTCTACATCTCATCCTATCAACATATCCTTCGTCCATGTGCACTCTCCCCACAGGCAGCAGTTCAAGTAGACAAGGCTGTAATGAAGGTTTATAGAATGTTCTCCTTCAGTGGTACAGGTATAGAATATAACAGTAAGGATATAATGTTGGAATTGTATAAAACAGTGGAGAGGCCACAACTGGAGTATTGTGTGCAGTTCTGGTCACCACATTACAGGAAGGATGTAATTGCTCTGGAGAGGGTGCAGAGGAGGTTTACAAGAACATTGCCAGGGCTGGAAAAGTGTAGCTACACGGAGAGATTGGATCGGCTGGGAATATTTTCCTTGGAGCAAAGAACGTTGTGGGATGGATTGTTTGAGGGGATCAAAATTCTGAGGGGCAGTGATAGAGTGGAGAGGATTAAATTGTTTCCTTTGGTAGAAGATTCTGGAACCAGGGCACATCGTTACAAACAAATACTCTTTGCTGTTTTGGAACCAGCCCCATTCTGCTCCTTGTCCCCGACTCCACGTCTATTTGACCTCATTTCAATAAAGACTTTGTTAATCCTCATGGAGGCAGCTCCCATATATTAGCGCAGTCAATAATCCCCCCACACAGAGAGATCTACGAACCAGCATCTTGTGTTGATACAATCTCTTTGCTTTTCTTTCTGGCAATTTCACCGGAATCTGAAATGAAAAGCGATTTGTTTTTGAGAAAATTGGAATGAGTGTGAAATGTTCACAATTAAAAAGTCCATCGCTTGATGTGCAGTTTCCAGCCTTTTAACACTTCTGGACAGAGATCCAGACAGCATTTTCCAGAGAAGGATATATCCTCAAAGTAGCAAAACCTCAGAAATGCAAGCCTAGTCTCTGGCAGCTCCCAGTCTCCAGACTTCAGAAAGGGGAAAAGAGCGACACTACTCTCTGTCAACTCAAATAAGAACATAAGAACATAAGAAATAGGAGCAGGAGTAGGCCATCCAGCCCTTTGAGCCTGCCCCGCCATTCAATAAGATCATGGCTGATCTGTCGCTGCTCAGTTCCAGAAAATGCAGAATCTCTGCATGAAGTCTCTGTGTAAACCCCGCTTCATCCCATCACATGACCACCTCTGTCAATCATCCCAATCAAGCCCTACTTTGCAAAATTCCGGGGGCCACCAAGGACACCATTACTTAAGATGAAGCAATTACACTGCTGCAGCAACAATACAAGATGCTAGTTGTAGACAGAAAGGCTCCGATAAAATGGAAGGGACTGCCAGAAATATCCCACATAGACACGTGACTAACATATATTTCTTCACTGTACAGTATGATCATAATATCAATACCTTGTTTCCCAGAGTGACTGGCTCTTTCTAAAGAATCTGGAATAGAAAGAACAGAATTTCAGTTCACCAATCAGAGGAAAGTCTCTGTGTCCAGTTATCAGAATGGTTTGAAAACTCTCCGTCCCGTTTTATTGAGATTGAAATCTGTAAGGGTGACGTATTGTTGAAAGATGGGGATAAATACCTTTCATATCAGGCTGACTCTCATTCTCCACAGAGTCTGAAACAGAGGGAACAGGATTTCAGGTTCCAGACCACACATTCCCATATCCGAATGGATTTCAATGATCCGAATCCCACTGCAAACACCCCCACACTCAGCACCTGGACAGGTGACAGCTCCAGATAGAATTTTATATCTAATTGCGGAGGATTTTCTGCTCAGAAAGAGGCCACTGGCCCGACTGCACTGTGCTAGTGCTTATGCGCACCTTGAGCCTCCTCGCACCCGTCTACATCTCATCCTATCAACATATCCTTCGTCCATGTGCACAGTCCCCACAGGCAGCAGTTCAAGCAGAGAAGGCTGTAAAGAAGATTTATAGAATGTGGTACAGGTACAGGTATAGAATATAAAAGTAAGGGTATAATGATGGAATTGTATAAAACACTGGAGAGGCCACAACTGGAGTATTGTGTGCAGTTCTGGTCACCACATTACAGGAAGGATGTAATTGCTCTGGAGAGGGTGCAGAGGAGGTTTACAAGAACATTGCCAGGGCTGGAAAAGTGTAGCTACATGGAGAGATTGGATCGGTTGGGAATATTTTCCTTGGAACAAAGAATGTTGCGGAATGGATTGTTTGAGGTGATCAAAACTCTGAGGGGCAGCGATAGAGTGGAAAGGATTAAATTGTTTCCCTGGATGGAAAATTCTGGAACCAGGGCACATCGTTACAAACAAACACTCTTTGCTGTTTTGGAACCAGCCCCATTCTGCTCCTCGTCCCTGACTCCACGTCTATTTGTCCTCATTCCAATAAAGACTTTGTTAATCCTCATGGAGCCAGCTCCCATATATTAGCGCAGTCAATAATCCACCCACACAGAGAGATCTACAAACCGGCATCTTCTGTTGAAAAAATCTCTTTGCTTTTCCTTTTGGCAATTTCACCGGAATCTGAAATGAAAACCAGTTGTTGGTGAGAAAATGGGGAATGAGTGTGAAATGTTCACAATTAAAAAGTCCATCACTTGATGTGCAATTTCCAGCTTTTTAAACACTTCTGGACAGAGATCCAGACAGCAGTTTCCAGAGAAGGATATATTCTCAACGCAGCAAAATCTCAAAGAAGTATCCTAGTCTCTGGCAGCTCCCAGTCTCCAGACTTCAGAGACAGGGAAAGAGCGACGCTGCTCTCTCTCAACTCAAACGTAGAATCTCTGCATGAATTCTCTGTGTAAGCCCAGCCTAGACCCATCAGATGACCATATCTGTCAATCATCCCAATCCAGCCCCACTCTGCAAAATCCCAGGGGAACACCAATAGCAGCAGGACAGCATTAGTTCAGATTGAGCAATTATACTGCTGCAGCAATGAGACAGGATGCTGGTTGGAGATAGAACGGCGCTGATAAAATAGAAGGAACAGCTAGAAATGTCCTGCACAGAATCATGACTAAAATATACTTCTTTTTGGTATAGTATCATCACAATATAGATACCTTGTTTCCCAGAGTGACTGGCTCTTTCTAAAGAATCTGGAATAGAAAGAACAGAATTTCAGTTCACCAATCAGAGGAAAGTCTCTGTGTCCAGTTATCAGAATGGTTTGAAAACTCTCCGTCCCGTTTTAATGAGATTGAAATCTGTAAGGGTGACGTATTGTTGAAAGATGGGGATAAATACCTTTCGTATCAGGCTGACTCTCATTCTCCACAGAGTCTGAAACAGAGGGAACAGGATTTCAGATTCCAGACCACACATTCCCATATCCGAAACACCCCCACACTCAGCACCTGGACAGGTGACAGCTCCAGATAGAATTTTATATCTAATTGCGGAGGATTTACTGCTGAGAAAGAGGCCATTCGGCCCGACTGCACAGTGCTAGTGCTTATGCGCACCTTGAGTCTCCTTACACCCGTCTACATCTCATCCTATCAACATATCCTTCGTCCATGTGCGCTCTCCCCACAGGCAGCAGTTCAAGTAGACAAGGCTGTAAAGAAGGTTTATAGAATGTTCTCCTTCAGTGGTACAGGTATAGAATATAACAGTAAGGATATAATGTTGGAATTGTATAAAACACTGGAGAGGCCACAACTGGAGTATTGTGTGCAGTTCTGGTCACCACATTACAGGAAGGATGTAATTGCTCTGGAGAGGGTGCAGAGGAGGTTTACAAGAACATTGCCAGGGCTGGAAAAGTGTAGCTACACGGAGAGATTGGATCGGCTGGGAATATTTTCCTTGGAACAAAGAACGTTGCGGGATGGATTGTTTGAGGTGATCAAAATTCTGAGGGGCAGCGATAGAGTGGAGAGGATTAAATTGTTTCCCTTGGTAGAAAATTCTGGAAACAGGACACATCGTTACAAACAAACACTCTTTGCTGTTTTGGAACCAGCCCTATTCTGCTCCTTGTCCCCGACTCCACATCTATTTGACCTCATTTCAAGAAAGACTTTGTTAATCCTCATGGAGCCAGCTCCCATATATTAGCGCAGTCAATAATCCCCCCACACAGAGAGATCTACAAACCTGCATCTTCTGTCGAAAGAATCTCTTTGCTTTTCCTTTTGGCAATTTCACCGGAATCTGAAATGAAAACCGGTTTTTGGTGAGAAGATGGGGAATGAGTGTGAAATGTTCACAATTAAAATGTCCATCGCTTGATGTGCAGTTTCCAGCTTTTTAAACACTTCTGGATAGACATCCAGACAGCAGTTTCCAGAGAAGGATATATCCTCAAAGTCACAAAATCTCAGAAATGGAAATCCCGTCTCTGGCAGCTCCCGGTATCGAGACTTCAGAGAGGGGTAAATAGAGAGACTGTTCTCTCTCAACTCAAAAGCAGAATCTCTGCATGAAGTTTCTGTGTAAACCCTGCTTCATCCCATTACATGACCTCATCTGACAAACATCCCAATCAAGCCCCACTCTGCAAAATCCCAGGGGAACACCAAGAACTCCATTACTTCAAATGAAGCAATTGTACTGCTGCAGCAACAATACAGGATGCTGGTTGTGGACAGAAATGCTCTGATATAATGGAAGGGATTGTAAGAAACATCGCACAGAGACACATGACTAAAATATATTTCTTCATTGTACAGTATCATCATAATATCAATACCTTGTTTCCCAGAGTGACTGGCTCTTTCTAAAGAATCTGGAATAGAAAGAACAGAATTTCAGTTCACCAATCAGAGGAAAGTCTCTGTGTCCAGTTATCAGAATGGTTTGAAAACTCTCCGTCCCGTTTTAATGAGATTGAAATCTGTAAGGGTGACGTATTGTTGAAAGATGGGGATAAATACCTTTCGTATCAGGCTGACTCTCATTCTCCACAGAGTCTGAAACAGAGGGAACAGGATTTCAGATTCCAGACCACACATTCCCACATCCGAATGGATTTCAATGATCCCAATCCCACTGCAAACACCCCCACACTCAGCACCTGGACAGGTGACAGCTCCAGATAGAATTTTATATCTAATTGTGGAGGATTTACTGCTCAGAAAGAGGCCATTCGGCCCAGCTGCTCTGTGCTGGTGTTTATGTCCAACTTGAGCTTCCTCCCACTCATTTTCATCTCATCAACATATCCTTCGTCCATGTGCACACTCCCTAGAGGCAGCAGTTTAATTAGACAAGGCTGTAAAGAAGGTTTATAGAATGTTCTCCTTCAGTGGTACAGGTATAGAATATAAAAGTAAGGATATAATGTTGGAATTGTATAAAACACTGGAGAGGCCACAACTGGAGTATTGTGTGCAGTTCTGGTCACCACATTACAGGAAGGATGTAATTGCTCTGGAGAGGGTGCAGAGGAGGTTTACAAGAACATTGCCAGGGCTGGAAAAGTGTAGCTACACGGAGAGATTGGATCGGCTGGGAATATTTTCCTTGGAACAAAGAACGTTGCGGGATGTTTGAGGTGATCAAAATTCTGAGGGGCAGCGATAGAATGGAGAGGATGAAATTGTTTCCTTTGGTAGAAGATTCTGGAACCAGGGCACATCGTTACAAACAAATACTCTTTGCTGTTTTGGAACCAGCTTCCTCCCCATTCAGCTCCTCGTCCCCGACTCCACGTCTGTTTGACATCATTTCAATAAAGACTTTGTTAATCCTCATGGAGCCAGCTCCCATATATTAGCACAGCCAATAATCCCCCACACAGAGAGATCTACGAACCAGCATCTTCTGTGGAAACAATCACTTTGATTTTCCCTGTGGCAATTTCATCGGAATCTGAAATGAAAACCAGTTTTTGGTGAGAAAATGAGGAATGAGTGTGAAATGTTCACAATTAAAATGTCCATTGAGTGATGTGTGATCTTCAGCTGTTTAACACTTCTGGACAGAGATCCAGACAGCAGTTTCCAGAGAAGGATATATTCTCAAAGTCGCAAACCCTCAGAAATGCATGTCCAGTTGCTGGCAGCTCACAGTCTCCAAACTTCGGAGAGGGGAAAAGAGCGACACTGCTCTCTGTTAACAGAACAGCAGAATCTCTCCATGAAGTCTCTGTGTAAACCCAACTTCAGTCCATCATATGACCACAACTGTCAATCATCCCAATCAAGCCCCACTCTGCAAAATGTCAACCGAACACCAAGAACACCATTATTTCAGATGAAGCAATTCTACTGCTGCAGCAACAATACACGATGCTACTTGTAGACAGAAAGGCACCGATAAAATAGAAGGGACTGGCAGAAATATCCTACACAGACAGATGACTAAAATATATTTCTTCACTGTACAGTATCGTCATAATATCAATACCTTGTTTCCCAGAGTGACTGGCTCTTTCTAAAGAATCTGGAATAGAAAGAACAGAATTTCAGTTCACCAATCAGAGGAAAGTCTCTGTGTCCAGTTATCAGAATGGTTTGAAAACTCTCCGTCCCGTTTTATTGAGATTGAAATCTGTAAGGGTGACGTATTGTTGAAAGATGGGGATAAATACCTTTCGTATCAGGCTGACTCTCATTCTCCACAGAGTCTGAAACAGAGGGAACAGGATTTCAGATTCCAGACCACACGTTCCCATATCCGAATGGATTTCAATGATCCCAATCCCACTGCAAACACCCCCACACTCAGCACCTGGACAGGTGACAGCTCCAGATAGAATTTTATATCTAATTACAGAGGATTTTCTGCTCAGAAAGAGGCCATTCGGCCCGACTGCTCTGTGCTGGTGTTTATGCCCAACATAAGCCTCCTTGCGCCTGTCTACATCTCATCCTATCAACATATCCTTCGTCCATGTGCACAGTCCCTAGAGGCAGCAGTTCAAGTGGACAAGGCTGTAAAGAAGGTTTATAGAATGTTCTCCTTCAGTGGTACAGGTATAGAATATAAAAGTAAGGATATAATGTTGGAATTGTATAAAACACTGGAGAGGCCACAACTGGAGTATTGTGTGAGTTCTGGTCACCACATTACAGGAAGGATGTAATTGCTCTGGAGAGGGTGCAGAGGAGGTTTACAAGAACATTGTCAGGGCTGGAAAAGTGTAGCTACACGGAGAGATTGGATCGGCTGGGAATATTTTCCTTGGAGCAAAGAACGTTGCGGGATGGATTGTTTGAGGTGACCAAACTACTGAGGGGCAGCGATAGAGTGGAGAGGATTAAATTGTTTCCTTTGGTAGAAGATTCTGGAACCAGGGCACATCGTTACAAATGAAAACTCTTTGCTGTTTTGGAACCAGCCCCATTCTGCTCCTCATCCCCGACTCCACGTCTCATTGACCTCATTTCAATAAAGACTTTGTTCGTCCTCAATTTTTAACAGAGTCTAACTTCCCCTTACATGTTCCTATTCTACAATCAGCGACCGTTTCAATAAAGACTTTGTTAATCCTCATGGAGCCAGCTCCCATATATTAGCGCAGTCAATAATCCCCCCACACAGAGAGATTTTACAAACCTGCATCTTCTGTTGAAAAAATCTCTTTGCTTTTCCTTTTGGCAATTTCACTGGAATCTGAAACGAAAACCGGTTTTTGGTGAGAAAATGGGGAATGAGTGTGAAATGTTCACAATTAAAAAGTCCAACACTTCCTGTCCAGTTTCCAGCTTTTTAAACACTTCTGGACAGAGATCCAGACAGCAGTTTCCAGAGAAGGATATATTCTCAAAGCAGCAAAATCTCAAAGAAGTATCCTAGTCTCTGGCAGCTCCCAGTCTCCAGACTTCAGAGACAGGAAAAGAGCAACATTGCTCTCTCTGAACTCAAACGCAGAATCTCTGCATGAATTCTCTGTGTAAGCCCAGCCTAGACCCATCACATGACCACAACGGTCAATCATCCCAATCCAGCCCCACTCTGCAAAATCCCAGTGGAACACCAATAGCAGCAGGACAGCATTTGTTCAGACTGAGCAATTATACTGCTGCAGCAATGAGACAGGATGCTGGTTGTAGATAGTACAGCGCTGATAAAATAGAAGGAACAGCTAGAAACATCCTGCACAGAATCATGACTAAAATATACTTCTTTTTGGTATAGTATGATTACAATATCAATACCTTGTTTCCCAGAGTGACTGGCTCTTTCTAAAGAATCTGGAATAGAAAGAACAGAATTTCAGTTCACCAATCAGAGGAAAGTCTCTGTGTCCAGTTATCAGAATGGTTTGAAAACTCTCTGTCCCGTTTTAATGAGATTGAAATCTGTAAGGGTGACATATTGTTGAAAGATGGGGATAAATACCTTTTGTATCAGGCTGACTCTCATTCTCCACAGAGTCTGAAACAGAGGGAACAGGATTTCAGATTCCAGACCACACGTTCCCATATCCGAATGGATTTCAATGATCCGAATCCCACTGCAAACACCCCCACACTCAGCACCTGGACAGGTGACAGCTCCAGATAGAATTTTATATCTAATTGTGGAGGATTTACTGCTGAGAAAGAGGCCATTCGGCCCGACAGCTCTGTGCTGGTGTTTATGCCCATCTTGAGCCCCCTCCCACCTGTCTACATCTCATCCTATCAACATATCCTTCGTCCATGTGCACTCTCCCCACAGGCAGCAGTTCAAGTAGACAAGGCTGTAAAGAAGGTTTATAGAATGTTCTCCTTCAGTGGTACAGGTATAGAATATAACAGTAAGGATATAATGTTGGAATTGTATAAAACACTGGAGAGGCCACAACTGGAGTATTGTGTGCAGTTCTGGTCACCACATTACAGGAAGGATGTAATTGCTCTGGAGAGGGTGCAGAGGAGGTTTACAAGAACATTGCCAGGGCTGGAAAAGTGTAGCTGCACGGAGAGATTGGATCGGCTGGGAATATTTTCCTTGGAACAAAGAACGTTGCGGGATGGATTGTTTGAGGTGATCAAAATTCTGAGGGACAGCGATAGAGTGGAGAGGATTAAATAGTTTCCCTTGGTAGAAGATTCTGGAACCAGGGCACATCGTTACAAATGAAAACTCTTTCCTGTTCTGGAACCAGCCCCATTCTGCTCCTCGTCCCCGACTCCACGTCTATTTGTCCTCATTTCAATAAAGACTTTGTTAATCCTCATGGAGCCAGCTCCCATATATTAGCACAGTCAATAATCCCCCCACACAGAGAGATCTACAAACCGGCATCTTCTGTTGAAAAAATCTCTTTGCTTTTCCTTTTGGCAATTTCACCAGAATCTGAAATGAAAACCGGTTGTTGGTGAGAAAATGGGAATGAGTGTGAAATGTTCACAATTAAATCTGGCAGCTCCCAGTCTCCAGACTTCAGAGACAGGAAAAGAGCGACGTTTGTCTCTGAACTCAAACGCAGAATCTCTGCATGAATTCTCTGTGTAAACCCAGCTTCAGCCCATCACATGACCATATCTGTCAATCATCCCAATCCAGCCCCACTCTGCAAAATCCCAGGGGAACACCAATAGCAGCAGGACAGCATTAGTTCAGATTGAGCAATTATACTGCTGCAGCAATGAGACAGGATGCTGGTTGTAGATAGTACGGCGCTGATAAAATAGAAGGAACAGCTAGAAACATCCTGCACAGAATCATGACTAAAATATACTTCTTTTTGGTATAGTATGATTACAATATCAATACCTTGTTTCCCAGAGTGACTGGCTCTTTCTAAAGAATCTGGAATAGAAAGAACAGAATTTCAGTTCACCAATCAGAGGAAAGTCTCTGTGTCCAGTTATCAGAATGGTTTGAAAACTCTCCGTCCCGTTTTAATGAGATTGAAATCTGTAAGGGTGACGTATTGTTGAAAGATGGGGATAAATACCTTTCGTATCAGGCTGACTCTCATTCTCCACAGAGTCTGAAACAGAGGGAACAGGATTTCAGATTCCAGACCACACATTCCCATATCCGAATGGATTTCAATGATCCGAATCCCACAGCAAACACCCCCACACTCAGCACCTGGACAGGTGACAGCTCCAGATAGAATTTTATATCTAATTGCGGAGGATTTACTGCTCAGAAAGAGGCCATTCGGCCCGACTGCTCTGTGCTAGTGCTTATGCGCACCTTGAGCCTCCTCGCACCCGTCTACATCTCATCCTATCAACATATCCTTCGTCCATGTGCACTCTCCCCACAGGCAGCAGTTCAAGTAGACAAGGCTGTAAAGAAGGTTTATAGAATGTTCTCCTTCAGTGGTACAGGTATAGAATATAACAGTAAGGATATAATGATGGAATTGTATAAAACACTGGAGAGGCCACAACTGGAGTATTGTGTGCAGTTCTGGTCACCACATTACAGGAAGGATGTAATTGCTCTGGAGAGGGTGCAGAGGAGGTTTACAAGAACATTGCCAGGGCTGGAAAAGTGTAGCTACACGGAGAGATTGGATTGGCTGGGAATATTTTCCTTGGAACAAAGAATGTTGCGGGATGGATTGTTTGAGGTGACCAAAATTCTGAGGGGCAGCGATAGAGTGGAGAGGATTAAATTGTTTCCCTGATGGAAATTTCTGGAACCAGGGCACATATCTACAAACAAACACCCTTTGCTGTTTTGGAACCAGCCCCATTCTGCTCCTCATCCCCGACTCCACATCTACTTGACATCATTTCAATAAAGACTTTGTTAATCCTCATGGAGCCAGCTCCCATATGTTAGTGCAATCAATAATCCCCCCACACAGAGAGATCTACAAACCGGCATCTTCTGTTGAAAAAATCTCTTTGCTTTTCCTTTCGGCAATTTCACCGGAATCTGAAATGAAAACCAGTTGTTGGTGAGAAAATGGGAATGAGTGTGAAATGTTCACAATTAAGAAGTCCAACACTTCCTGTGCAGTTTCCAGCTTTTTAAACACTTCTGGACAGAGATCCAGACAGCAGTTTCCAGAGAAGGATATATTCTCAAAGCAGCAAAATCTCAAAGAAGTATCCTAGTCTCTGGCAGCTCCCAGTCTCCAGACTTCAGAGACAGGAAAAGAGCAACGTTGATCTCTCTCAACTCAAACGTAGAATCTCTGCATGAATTCTCTGTGTAAACACAGCTTCAGCCCATCACATGACCATATCTGTCAATCATCCCAATCCAGCCCCACTCTGCAAAATCCCAGGGGAACACCAATAGCAGCAAGACAGCATTTGTTCAGAATGAGCAATTATACTGCTGCAGCAACAATACAGGATGCTGGTTGTGGACAGAAAGGCTCCAATAAAATGGAAGGGACTGCCAGAAACATCCCACGCAGACAGATGACTAAAATATATTTCTTCACTGTACAGTATTGTTGTAATATCAATACCTTGTTTCCCAGAGTGACTGGCTCTTTCTAAAGAATCTGGAAAAGAAAGAACAGAATTTCAGTTCACCAATCAGAGGAAAGTCTCTGTGTCCAGTTATCAGAATGGTTTGAAAACTCTCCGTCCCGTTTTAATGAGATTGAAATCTGTAAGGGTGACGTATTGTTGAAAGATGGGGATAAATACCTTTCGTATCAGGCTGACTCTCATTCTCCACAGAGTCTGAAATAGAGGGAACAGGGCTTCAGATTCCAGACCACACATTCCCATATCTGAATGGATTTCAATGATCCCAATCCCACTGCAAACACCCCCACACTCAGCACCTGGACAGGTGACAGCTCCAGATAGAATTTTATATCTAATTGTGGAGGATTTACTGCTCAGAAAGAGGCCATTCGGCCCGACTGCTCTGTGCTGGTGTCTGTGCCCAACATGAGCCTCCTCCCACCCGTCTACATCTCATCCTATCAACATATGTTCTAAATCTCAGTTCCAGTCTCATCCGTGTTGATATATATCGTTACTATCATTAATTCACAACGACCAAAGTTTGTTAATATCTGTTACTCATTACTTCTCCTCAGTATTAATAATCCCCCCACACAGAGAGATCTACAAACCTGCATCTTCTGTCCAAACAATCTCTTTGCTTTTCCTTTTGGCAATTTCATCGGAATCTGAAATGAAAACCGGTTTTTGATGAGGAAATGGGGAATGAGTGTGAAATGTTCACAATTGGAAAGTGTGTCCCTGTCACATGTTCCTTGTTGCTCACACTTACACGTTGTAGCAGCCTCTGATTGGCTCAGCTCACCACGAGCTACATTGCCATCGCTCGAAGGCCCAGCTCAGGGTTGGATGAGGGTCGGGTCACTTCCCCAGGAAACTGGGGCTATAATCCCTGGGTCTCCAGGGTCAGGGTGTGTCTCACTTCGTGTCCAACTGTGTGATTTGTGACAATACTGTGACTTTAAGAAGTGCATTTATAGCATGGTTGTTGTGACGGATAAGTTAAAAATCAGCACCTGGACAGGTGACAGCTCCAGATAGAATTTTATGTGGAGGATTTACTGCTCAGAAAGAGGCCATTGAGCCCAGCTGCTCTGTGCTGGTGTTTATGCCCAATTTGAGCCTCCTCCCACCTGTTAGACTGTAACTGGTGATAACATTGTATTTGTTGTAATGTGACCAATTATAACAAGTTTTAAGTCACAGCTGACCCAGTAAATCATGTAACCAATGACTGAGTGATGTGATGATCAGCTGACCAGCTGACTCAGTATAAATAAGAACCTGTTGTGAATTGTTGATTGGTTTGGAGTGGCCCAGGGCGTGGCCTCAGGTTTGGAGTAATGAAGTTTCTTTGCTAAACTTTTTTTTGATTTAGATGTTGCACGAGGTTTTTTATATTTTCATTGTCTACACTTGAAGAATTCCTTCTGGTGAATGCCACCCATCTGCATCTCATCCTCTCAACATATTCTTCATTACATTTCCAATTTTTAACGAAATCTAACTTCCCCTTACATGTTCCTATTTTACAATCAGCGGCCATTTCAATAAAGACTTTGTTAATCCTCATGGAGCCAGCTCCCATATATTAGCGCAATCAATAATCCCCCCACACAGAGAGATCTACAAACCTGCATCTTCTGTTGAAAAAATCTCTTTGCTTTTCCTTTTGGCAATTTCACCGGAATCTGAAACGAAAACCGGTTTTTGGTGAGAAAATGGGGAATGAGCGTGAAATGTTCACAATTAAAAAGTCCATCGCTTGATGTGCAGTTTCCAGGTTTTTAAACACTTCTGGACAGAGATCCAGATGGCAGTTTCCAGAGAAGGATATATTCTCAAACAGCAAAATCTCAACGAAGTATCCTTGTGTCTGGCAGCTCCCAGTCTCCAGACTTCAGAGACAGGAAAAGAGCGAGGTTGCTCGCTTTCAACTCAAACGCAGAATCTCTGCATGAATTCTCTGTGTAAGCCCAGCCTAGACCCATCACATGACCACATCGGTCAATCATCCCAATCCAGCCCCACTCTGCAAAATCCCAGGGGAACACCAATAGCAGCAGGACAGCATTAGTTCAGATTGAGCAATTATACTGCTGCAGCAATGAGACAGGATGCTGGTTGTAGATAGTACGGCGCTGATAAAATAGAAGGAACAGCTAGAAACATCCTGCACAGAACCATGACTAAAATATACTTCTTTTGGTATAGTATGATTACAATATCAATACCTTGTTTCCCAGAGTGACTGGCTCTTTCTAAAGAATCTGGAATAGAAAGAACAAAATTTCAGTTCACCAATCAGAGGAAAGTCTCTGTGTCCAGTTATCAGAATGGTTTGAAAACTCTCCGTCCCGTTTTAATGAGATTGAAATCTGTAAGGGTGACGTATTGTTGAAAGATGGGGATAAATACCTTTCGTATCAGGCTGACTCTCATTCTCCACAGAGTCTGAAACAGAGGGAACAGGATTTCAGATTCCAGACCACACATTCCCATATCCGAATGGATTTCAATGATCCCAATCCCACTGCAAACACCCCCACACTCAGCACCTGGACAGGTGACAGCTCCAGATAGAATTTTATATCTAATTGCGGAGGATTTTCTGCTCAGAAAGAGGCCATTCGGCCCGACTGCTCTGTGCTAGTGCTTATGCGCACCTTGAGCCTCCTCGCACCCATCTACATCTCATCCTATCAACATATCCTTCGTCCATGTGCACTCTCCCCACAGGCAGCAGTTCAAGTAGACAAGGCTGTAAAGAAGGTTTATAGAATGTTCTCCTTCAGTGGTACAGGTATAGAATATAACAGTAAGGGTATAATGATGGAATTGTATAAAACACTGGAGAGGCCACAACTGGAGTATTGTGTGAGTTCTGGTCACCACATTACAGGAAGGATGTAATTGCTCTGGAGAGGGTGCAGAGGAGGTTTACAAGAACATTGCCAGGGCTGGAAAAGTGTAGCTGCACGGAGAGATTGGATTGGCTGGGAATATTTTCCTTGGAACAAAGAACGTTGCAGGATGGATTGTTTGAGGTGATCAAAATTCTGAGGGGCAGCGATAGAGTGGAGAGGATTAAATTGTTTCCCTGATGGAAATTTCTGGAACCAGGGCACATATCTACAAACAAACACCCTTTGCTGTTTTGGAACCAGCCCCATTCTGCTCCTCGTCCCCGACTCCACACCTATTTGACATCATTTCAATAAAGACTTTGTTAATCCTCATGGAGCCAGCTCCCATATGTTAGTGCAATCAATAATCCCCCCACACAGAGATATCTACAAACCGGCATCTTCTGTTGAAAAAATCTCTTTGCTTTTCCTTTTGGCAATTTCACCGGAATCTGAAATGAAAACCAGTTGTTGGTGAGAAAATGGGAATGAGTGTGAAATGTTCACAATTAAGAAGTCCAACACTTCCTGTGCAGTTTCCAGCTTTTTAAACACTTCTGGACAGAGATCCAGACAGTAGTTTCCAGAGAAGGATATATTCTCAAAGCAGCAAAACTTCAAAGAAGTATCCTAGTCTCTGGCAGCTCCCAGTCTCCAGACTTCAGAGAGGGGAAAACAGCGACGCTGCTCTCTCTCAACTCAAACGCAGAATCTCTGCATGAATTCTCTGTGTAAACACAGCTTCAGCCCATCACATGACCATATCTGTCAATCATCCCAATCCAGCCCCACTCTGCAAAATCCCAGGGGAACACCAATAGCAGCAGGACAGCATTTGTTCAGATTAAGCAATTATACTGCTGCAGCAACAACACAGGATGCTGGTTGTGGACAGAAAGGCTCCGATAAAATGGAAGGGACTGCCAGAAACATCCCACACAGACAGATGACTAAAATATATTTCTTCACTGTACAGTATTGTCATAATATCAATACCTTGTTTCCCAGAGTGACTGGCTCTTTCTAAAGAATCTGGAATAGAAAGAACAGAATTTCAGTTCACCAATCAGAGGAAAGTCTCTGTGTCCAGTTATCAGAATGGTTTGAAAACTCTCCGTCCCGTTTTAATGAGATTGAAATCTGTAAGGGTGACGTACTGTTGAAAGATGGGGATAAATACCTTTCGTATCAGGCTGACTCTCATTCTCCACAGAGTCTGAAATAGAGGGAACAGGGTTTCAGATTCCAGACCACACATTCCCATATCCGAATGGATTTCAATGATCCCAATCCCACTGCAAACACCCCCACACTCAGCACCTGGACAGGTGACAGCTCCAGATAGAATTTTATATCTAATTGTGGAGGATTTACTGCTCAGAAAGAGGCCATTCGGCCCGACTGCTCTGTGCTGGTGTCTGTGCCCAACATGAGCCTCCTCCCACCCGTCTACATCTCATCCTATCACCATATGTTCTAAATCTCAGTTCCAGTCTCATCCGTGTTGATATATATCGTTACTATCATTAATTCACAACGACCAAAGTTTGTTAATATCTGTTACTCATTACTTCTCCTCAGTATTAATAATCCCCCCACACAGAGAGGTCTACAAACCTGCATCTTCTGTCCAAACAATCTCTTTGCTTTTCCTTTTGACAATTTCATCGGAATCTGAAATGAAAACCGGTTTTTGATGAGAAAATGGGGAATGAGTGTGAAATGTTCACAATTGGAAAGTGTGTCCTTGTCACATGTTCCTTGTTGCTCACACTTACACGTTGCAGCAGCCTCTGATTGGCTCAGCTCGCCATGAGCTACATTGCCATCGCTCGAAGGCCCAGCTCAGGGTTGGGATGAGGGTCGGGTCACTTCCCCAGGAAACTGGGGCTAGAATCCCAGGGTCTCCAGGGTCAGGGTGATTCTCACTTACTGCCCGAATGTGAAATTGTCCCTCGGCCTCACTCTTTGCCCTCCTGCCTTTTCAGACACTGGAACAGTGAACCCAGCACTGACTCTGGGATCTGAGCTTTGGGTTTCCATCCAAGGCCAATGGAACCAAACAGCTACCCCAGAGTCATTAGCACAATCATCAAGAAATTATTGTGTGATGATACTGTGCCTTGAAGAAATGTGATTGTGTCATGTTTCTTGTGCAGGGCTGTTTTTATGAGTCAGTTCTATTTGCTCGGTGCCTCTTTGTCTGTAACTGGCAGCCAACATGTTGACACGGAAGCAGCAGAATTGAGCCTGATTGCTGAAGTGTTTGTTTTAATCTGGGTTAACGTGTTATGTTCTTATGAATATTGCTTCAATTGGAACTAGAAAGATATCAAACAGTTAAGAATTATTCTTTGACACGTTAAAATATTATAACTGGTAAAAGTTACACTAATTCCTTTTGTTATATTTTAACTGTGTTGTTAAATAAAGTTTGTTTGAAGAAAAGTTTCTGAGTGGGTGAATAGAATCGCACCTGGAGTGATACACATTATCCACCCTTTACTTCCAAAATCAAAAATAGTTGGGATTGAGTCTAACTTCATAAAACACCTTGGAGTTTCTGATCTGCTCCCGAACAATTGAGCACTGATTGTACGAAATGGGGAGGTATTCAAATATAAATATCAATACCTTGTTTCCCAGAGTGACTGGCTCTTTCTAAAGAATCTGGAATAGAAAGAACAGAATTTCAGTTCACCAATCAGAGGAAAGTCTCTGTGTCCAGTTATCAGAATGGTTTGAAAACTCTCTGTCCCGTTTTAATGAGATTGAAATCTGTAAGGGTGACGTATTGTTGAAAGATGGGGATAAATACCTTTCATATCAGGCTGACTCTCATTCTCCACAGAATCTGAAACAGAGGGAACAGGATTTCAGATTCCAGACCACACATTCCCATATCCGAATGGATTTCAATGATCCCAATCCCACTGCAAACACCCCCACAGTCAGCACCTGGACAGGTGACAGCTCCAGATAGAATTTTATATCTAATTGTGGAGGATTTACTGCTCAGAAAGAGGCCATTCAGCCCAGCTGCTCTGTGCGAGTGTTTATGCCCAATTTGAGCCTCCTCCCACCTGTTAGACTGTAACTGGTGATATCATTGTATTTGTTGTAATGTGACCAATCATAAGAAGTTTTAAGTCACAGCTGACCGAGTAAATCATGTAACCAATGACTGAGTGATGTGATGATCAGCTGATCAGCTGACTCAGTATAAATAAGAACCTGTTGGGAATTGTTGATTGGTTTGGATTGGCCCAGGGTGTGGCCTCAGGTTTGGAGTAATGAAGTTTCTTTACTAAACCTTTTTTTTGATTGAGATGTTGCACTAGGTTTTTTATATTTTTATTGTCTACACTTGAAGAATTCTTCCTGGTGAACACCACCCATCTGCATCTCGTCCTCTCAACATATTCTTCATTACTTTTCCAATTTTTAACAAAGTCTAACTTCCCCTTATATGTTCCTATTCTATAATCAGCGACCATTTCAATAAAGACTTTGTTAATCCTCATGGAGCCAGCTCCCATATATTAGCGCAGTCAATAATCCCCCCACACAGAGAGATCTACAAACCTGCATCTTCTGTTGAAAAAATCTCTTTGCTTTTCCTTTTGGCAATTTCACCGGAATCTGAAACGAAAACCGGTTTTTGGTGAGAAAATGGGGAATGAGTGTGAAATGTTCACAATTAAAAAGTCCATGGCTTGATGTGCAGTTTCCAGCTTTTTAAACACTTCTGGACAGAGATCCAGATGGCAGTTTCCAGAGAAGGATATATTTTCAAACAGCAAAATCTCAACGAAGTATCCTTGTGTCTGGCAGCTCCCAGTCTCCAGACTTCAGAGACAGGAAAAGAGCGACGCTGCTCGCTCTCAACTCAAACGCAGAATCTCTGCATGAATTCTCTGTGTAAGCCCAGCCTAGACCCATCACATGATCATATCTGTCAATCATCCCAATCCAGCCCCACTCTGTAAAATCCCAGGGGAACACCAATAGCAGCAGGACAGCATTAGTTCAGATTGAGCAATTATACTGCTGCAGCAATCAGACAGGATGCTGGTTGGAGATAGTACGGCGCTGATAAAATAGAAGGAACAGCTAGAAACATCCTGCACAGAATCATGACTAAAATATACTTCTTTTTGGTATAGTATCATCATAATATCAATACCTTGTTTCCCAGAGTGACTGGCTCTTTCTAAAGAATCTAGAATAGAAAGAACAGAATTTCAATTCACCAATCAGAGGAAAGTCTCTGTGTCCAGTTATCAGAATGGTTTGAAAACTCTCCGTCCCGTTTTAATGAGATTGAAATCTGTAAGGGTGACGTACTGTTGAAAGATGGGGATAAATACCTTTCGTATCAGGCTGACTCCCATTCGTTACTATCATTAATTCACAATGACCAAAGTTTGTTAATATCTGTTACTCATTACTTCTCCTCAGTATTAATAATCCCCCCACACAGAGAGATCTACAAACCTGCATCTTCTGTCCAAACAATCTCTTTGCTTTTCCTCTTGGCAATTTCATCGGAATCTGAAATGAAAACCGGTTTTTGATGAAATGGGGAATGAGTGTGAAATGTTCACAATTGGAAAGTGTGTCCCTGTCACATGTTCCTTGTTGCTCACACTGACGCATTGCAGCAGCCTCTGATTGGCTCAGCTCACCATGAGCTACATTGCCATCGCTCGAAGGCCCAGCTCAGGTGGGACGAGGGTCAGGTCACTTCCCCAGGAAACTGGGGCTAGGATCCATGGGTCTCCAGGGTCAGGGTGAGTCTCACTTACTGCCCGGCTGGGTGATTTGTGACAATACTGTGCCTTTAAGAAGTGTATTTATAGCACGGTTGTTGTGCCGGATAAGTTAAAAATCAGCTCTGGTGCCAATCTGTCTGCTCCAGGAAGCCCACATACTGAGAATGCAGCAGAATAATTGACCCTCATTATTGGAGTGTCAGATTTAATCTGAGTTATTGCAGTTTTGTGTAATGTTTGGTTGGTTCCCCTGGGGTTTCAGAGTAGGGTTTGAGCAGTTGGATTCACGAGGCTGAGTCATGTGCTAATGGGAGAAGCTAGGATCACAGAGACGAGCTAGCAGTTTCTGTTTCGATTTGCAAGGAGTGGCTGCTCTTTTCTTTCTCTTTGGGACAGCAGTTTGGGACCTTCTAGGAGATAGGTATCTCCCCCCATAGGGTTCTGGAGTTTTGAGGGCTAGCAACCCACAATCCTGTTGCTTCTACCAGATTTTGAAGAGGTGTTTATGTAAGTGAGAAATATTGCTTAAATTGGAACCAATAGAGATAGCCTGGCAACTAAGAATTGTGCCTTGCCACGTTTGAGTGTTTAAATTGTTACAGGGTAAGCTCATTCTTTTTGTTATAGTTAACCTGTGCAGTGAAATTTCAATAAAGGCTTCCTAGTGGGTCAATGGAATCAGACTTGGAGTGAGAAACATTATCCTCACGCAAATTCCAGGAGCAGAAATAGCCGGGATTGAGTCTAACTCCATAAAACATTTTGGAGTTTCTGATCTGCTCCCTAACAATTGAGCACTGATTGTACGAAATGGGGAGATATTAAAATATAAATATCAATACCTTGTTTCCCAGAGTGACTGGCTCTTTCTAAAGAATCTGGAATAGAAAGAACAGAATTTCAGTTCACCAATCAGAGGAAAGTCTCTGTGTCCAGTTATCAGAATGGTTTGAAAACTCTCCGTCCCGTTTTAATGAGATTGAAATCTGTAAGGGTGACGTATTGTTGAAAGATGGGGATAAATACCTTTCGTATCAGGCTGACTCTCATTCTCCACAGAGTCTGAAACAGAGGGAACAGGATTTCAGATTCCAGACCACACATTCCCATATCCAAATGGATTTCAATGATCCCAATCCCACTGCAAACACCCCCACACTCAGCACCTGGACAGGCGACAGCTCCAGATAGAATTTTATATCTAATTGTGGAGGATTTACTGCTCAGAAAGAGGCCATTCGGCCCAACTGCTCTGTGCTGGTGTTTATGCCCACTTTGAGCCTCCTCCCACCTGTTAGACTGTAACTGGTGATAACATTGTATTTGTTGTAATGTGACCAATGATAACAAGTTGTAAGTGTCAGCTGACCCAGTAAATCATATAACCAATGACTGAGTGATGTGGTGATCAGCTGACCAGCTGACTCAGTATCAATAAGAACCTGTTGGGATTGTTGATTGGCTTGGATTGGCCCAGGGCGTGGCCTCAGGTTTGGAGTAATGAAGTTTCTTTACTAAACCTTTTCTGTGAATTAGATGTTGCAGTAGGTTATTTATATTTTTATTGTCTACACTTGAAGAATTCTCTCTGGTGAACACCACCCATCTACATCTCATCCTATCAACATATTCTTCATTACTTTTCCAATTTTTAACATAGTCCAACTTCCCTTAAATGTTCCTATTCTACAGTCAGTCTTTCAATAAAGACTTTGTTATTTCTTATGTCTCAGCTCCCATTTCTTAGCGCAGTCTATAATCCCCCCACACAGAGAGCTCTACAAACCAGCACCTTCTGTCCAAACAATCTCTTTGCTTTTCCTTTTGGCAATTTCACCGGAATCTGAAAAGAAAACCGGATTTTGGTGAGAAAATGGGGAATGAGTGTGAAATGTTCATAATTGGAAAGTGTGTCCCTGTCACATGTTCCTTGTTGCTCACACTGACACATTGCAGCAGCCTCTGATTGGCTCAGCTCACCATGAGCTACATTGCCATCGCTCGCAGGCCCAGCTCAGGGTTGGATTAGGGTGGGGTCACTTCCCCAGGAAACTGGGGCTAGAATCCCTGGGTCTCCAGGGTAAAGGAGAGTCTCACCTAGTTGCCTACTGTGTGATTTGTGACACTACTGTGCCTTTAAGAAGTGTATTTGTAGCATGCTTGTTGTGAAGGATGTTAAAAATCAGCTCTGGATTACGGTGCCAATCTGTCTGCTCCAGGAAGCCCACATGCTGAGAATACAGCAGAATAATTGACCCTCATTATTGGAGAGTCAGTTTTAATCTGAGTTAATGCAGTTTTGTATAATGTTTGGGTAGTCCCCTGAGGTTTCAGAATAGGGATTGAGCAGTTGGATTGAGGGAGGCCGAGTCATGTGCTAATGGGAGGAGCTAGGCTTACAGAGAAAAGCGCGCAGTTTCTGTTTTGATTTGCAAGGAGCAGCAGATTTTCTCTCTTTCTGTTTTGCGATTTCAGTTTGGGACCATCTAGAAAATAGGTATTTCTCTCCAGAGGGTTCTGGAAGTTTTGAGGACGAGTACCCCACAATCCTGTTGCTTGTTCACTGATTTTGAAGAGGAGATTATGTCTGTGAGGAGTATTGCTTAAATTTGAAATAACAGAGAGAGCCTGGCAGGTAAGAATCGTATCTTGCCACGTTTGAGTGTTTAAATTGTTACAGGGTAAGCTCATTCCTTTTGTTGTAATTAAACTGTGGTCTGAAATTTTAATGAAAGCTTCCCAGTGGGCCAATGGAAATACACTTGGAGTGAGAAACATTATCCTCACGCAAATTCCAAGAGCAGAAATAGTTGGGATTGAGTCTAACTTCACAATACATCTTGGAGTTTCCAATCTGCTCCCTCACAATCGAGCACTGATGGGGAGATATTAAAATATAAGTATCAATACCTTGTTTCCCAGAGTGACTGGCTCTTTCTAAAGAATCTGGAATAGAAAGAACAGAATTTCAGTTCACCAATCAGAGGAAAGTCTCTGTGTCCAGTTATCAGAATGGTTTGAAAACTCTCCGTCCCGTTTTAATGAGATTGAAATCTGTAAGGGTGACGTATTGTTGAAAGATGGGGATAAATACCTTTCGTATCAGGCTGACTCTCATTCTCCACAGAGTCTGAAACAGAGGGAACAGGATTTCAGATTCCAGACCACACGTTCCCATATCCGAATGGATTTCAATGAACCCAATCCCACTGCAAACACCCCCACACTCAGCACCTGGACAGGTGACAGCTCCAGATAGAATTTTATATCTAATTGTGGAGGATTTACTGCTCAGAAAGAGGCCATTTGGCCCAGCTGCTCTGTGCGAGTGGTTATGCCCAATTTGAGACTCCTCCCACCTGTAATACTATAACTGGAGATAACTGGGTGTAAAATAGAAAGTATTGTAGTTGATACAGAGGATGTGTTGGATATTCTAGAAGGGTTGAAAATAGATAAGTCCCCTGGTCCTGACGGGATTTACCCTAGGATTCTATGGGAGGCAAGAGAGGTGATTGCAGAGCCACTGGCTCTGATCTTCAGGTCGTCGTTGGTCTCTGGTGTAGTACCGGATGATTGGAGGACAGCGAATGTTGTCCCATTGTTTAAGAAGGGGAGCAGAGACTTCCCTGGGAATTATAGACCAGTGAGTCTTACTTCTGTAGTGGGCAAGGTTTTAGAAAGAATTATTAGGGATAGGATTTATAGTTATTTGGAGAGTAATGAATTGATTAGAGATAGTCAGCATGGTTTTGGAGCGGGAAGGTCGTGCCTTACTAACCTTATTGAGTTCTTTGAGAAGGTGACCAAAGAGGTGGATAGGGGTAAGGCAGTAGATGTGGTATATATGGATTTTAGTAAGGCGTTTGATAAGGTTCACCATGGTATGCTTCTGCAGAAAATGCAGATGTATGGGATTGGTGGTAATTTAGGTACTTGGATCAGGAATTGGTTAGCAGATAGGAGACAGAGGGTGGTGGTTGATGGTAATTATTCATCATGGAGTTCGGTTACGAGTGGTGTGCCTCAGGGATCTGTTTTGGGGCCACTGCTGTTCGTAATCTTTATTAATGATCTGGATGAGGGTATAGTTGGGTGGATTAGTAAGTTTGCTGATGACACCAAAGTCGGAGGTGTGGTAGATTGTGAGGAAGGGTGTCGAAGTTTGCAGGGTGACTTGGACAGGTTGCAGAGCTGGGCCGCGAGGTGGTGGATGGAGTTTAATGCGGAGAAGTGTGAGGTAATCCATTTCGGTAGGAATAACAGATGTGTTGAGTATAGGGCTAACGGGAGGACTTTGAATAGAGTGGAGGAGCAGAGGGATCTAGGTGTATGTGTACATAGATCCCTGAAAGTTGGGAATCAAGTAGATAAGGTTGTTAAGAAGGCATACGGTGTCTTGGCGTTTATTGGTAGGGGGATTGAATTTAGGAGTCGCAGCGTCATGTTGCAACTGTACACAACTCTGGTGCGGCCGCACTTGGAGTACTGTGTGCAGTTTTGGTCCCCACATTACAGGAAGGATGTGGAGGCTTTGGAGAGGGTGCAGAGGAGGTTTACCAGGATGTTGCCTGGTATGCAGGGGAGGTCCTATGAGGAGAGACTGAGGGATTTGGGGTTGTTTTCACTGGAAAGAAGGCGGCTAAGAGGGGATCTTATAGAAACATATAAGATGATTAGAGGTTTAGATAGGGTGGATGGTGATAGCCTGTTTCCTCGGATGGAGAAATCTAGCACGAGGGGGCATGGCTTTAAATTAAGGGGGGGTAGTTATAGGACGGATGTCAGGGGCAGGTTCTTTACCCAGAGGGTGGTGAGGGACTGGAATGCCCTGCCTGCTGCAGTTGTAAATGCGCCTAGTTTGGGGGCGTTTAAGAGATTGGTGGATAGGTTTATGGACGAAAAAGGAGTGGTTTAGATTAGTGGGTCAATGTTTTTTTTTAAAAATAAGACTGGTCGGCGCAACATTGTGGGCCGAAGGGCCTGTTCCGCGCTGTAATGTTCTATGTTCTATGTTCTATGTTCTATATCATTGTATTTGTTGTAATGTGACCAATTAAATCAAGCTGTACGTCTCAGCTGACCCAGTAAATCATGTAACCAATGACTGAGTGATGTGATGATCAGCTGACCAGCTGACTCAATATAAAGAAGAAATTGTTGGGATTGTTGATTGGCTTGGATTGGCCCAGGGCGTGGCCTCAGGTTTGGAGTAATGAAGTTTCTTTACTAAACCTTTTCTGTGAATTAGATGTTGCAGTAGGTTATTTATAATTTTTTTGTCTACACTTGAAGAATTCTTTCTGGTGAACACCACCCATCTGCATCTCATCCTCTCAACATATTCTTCATTACTTTTCCAATTTTTAACAAAGTCTAACTTCCCCTTAAATGTTCCTACTCGACAATCAGTGACTGTTTCAACAAAGGCTTTGTTAATCCTCATGGAGCCAGCTCCCATATATTAGCGCAGTTAATAATCCCCCCACACAGAGAGATCTACAAACCTGCATCTTCTGTTGAAAAAATCTCTTTGCTTTTCCTTTCGGCAATTTCACCGGATTCTGAAATGAAAACCGGTTTTTGGTGAGAAAGTGGGGAATGAGTGTGAAATGTTCACAATTAAAAAGTCCATCGCTTGATGTGCAATTTCCAGCTTTTTAAACACTTCTGGACAGAGATCCAGACAGCAGTTTCCAGAGAAGGATATATTCTCAAAGCAGCAAAATCTCAAAGAAGTATCCTAGTCTCTGGCAGCTCCCAGTCTCCAGACATCAGAGAGGGGAAAACAGCGACACTGCTCTCTCTCAACTCAAATGCAGAATCTCTGCATGAATTCTCTGTGTAAGACCAGCTTAGACCCATCACATGACCACATCTGTCAATCATCCCAATCCAGCCCCACTCTGCAAAATCCCAGGGGAACACCAATAGCAGCAGGACAGCATTAGTTCAGATTGAGCAATTATACTGCTGCAGCAATGAGACAGGATGCTGGTTGGAGATAGTACAGCGCTGATAAAATAGAAGGAACAGCTAGAAACATCCTGCACAGAATCATGACTAAAATACACGTCTTCACTATACAGTATGATCACAATATAGATACCTTGTTTCCCAGAGTGACTGGCTCTTTCTAAAGAATCTGGAACAAAAAGAACAGAATTTCAGTTCACCAATCAGAGGAAAGTCTCTGTGTCCAGTTATCAGAAGGGTTTGAAAACTCTCTGTCCCGTTTTAATGAGATTGAAATCTGTAAGGGTGACGTATTGTTGAAAGATGGGGATAAATACCTTTCGTATCAGGCTGACTCTCATTCTCCACAGAGTCTGAAACAGAGGGAACAGGATTTCAGATTCCAGACCACACATTCCCATATCCGAATGGATTTCAATGATCGCAATCCCACTGCAAACACCCCCACACTCAGCACCTGGACAGGTGACAGCTCCAGATAGAATTTTATATCTAATTGTGGAGGATTTACTGCTCAGAAAGAGGCCACTTGGCCCAACTGCTCTGTGCTGGTGTTTATGCCCAATTTGAGCCTCCTCCCACCTGTCAAACTGTAACTGGTGATAACATTGTATTTGTTGTAATGTGACCAATCATAACAAGCTTTAAGTGTCAGCTGACCCAGTAGATCATGTAACCAATGACTGAGTGATGTGATGATCAGCTGACCAGCTGACTCAGTATAAATAAGAACCTGTTCTGAATTGTTGATTGGTTTGGAGTGGCCCAGGGCGTGGCCTCAGGTTTGGAGTAATGAAGTTTCTTTACTAAACCTTTTCTGTGAATTAGATGTTGCACGAGGTTTTTTATAGTTTTTTTGTCTACACTTGAAGAATTCTTTCTGGTGAACACCACCCATCTGCATCTCATCCGATCAACATATTCTTCATTACTTTTCCAATTTTTAACAAAGTCTAACTACCCTTAAATGTTCCTATTTTACAATAAACGACCATTTCACTAATGACTTTGTTAATCCTCATGGAGCCAGCTCCCATATATTAGCGCAGTCAATAATCCCCCCACACAGAGAGATCTACAAACCTGCATCTTCTGTTGAAAAAATCTCTTTGCTTTTCCTTTTGGCAATTTCACCAGAGTCTGAAATGAAAACCGGTTTTTGGTGAGGAAATGGGGAATGAGTGTGAAATGTTCACAATTAAAAAGTCCATCGCTTGATGTGCGGTTTCCAGCTTTTTAAACACTTCTGGACAGAGATCCAGACAGCCATTTCCAGAGAAGGATATATTCTCAAAGCAGCAAAACTTCAAAGAAGTATCCTAGTCTCTGGCAGCTCCCAGTCTCCAGACTTCAGAGAGGGGAAAACAGCGACGCTGCTCTCTCTCAAATCAAACGCAGAATCTCTGCATGAATTCTCTGTGTAAGACCAGCCTAGACCCATCACATGACCACATCTGTCAATCATCCCAATCCAGCCCCACTCTGCAAAATCCCAGGGGAACACCAATAGCAGCAGGACAGCATTTGTTCAGATTGAGCAATTATACTGCTGCAGCAACAATACAGGATGCTGGTTGTGGACAGAAAGGCTCCGATAAAATGGAAGGGACTGCCAGAAACATCCCACACAGACAGATGACTAAAATATATTTCTTCACTGGACAGTATTGTCGTAATATCAATACCTTGTTTCCCAGAGTGACTGGCTCTTTCTAAAGAATCTGGAATAGAAAGAACAGAATTTCAGTTCACCAATCAGAGGAAAGTCTCTGTGTCCCGTTATCAGAATGGTTTGAAAACTCTCCGTCCCGTTTTAATGAGATTGAAATCTGTAAGGGTGACGTATTGTTGAAAGATGGGGATAAATACCTTTCGTATCAGGCTGACTCTCATTCTCCACAGAGTCTGAAACAGAGGGAACAGGATTTCAGATTCCAGACCACACATTCCCATATCCAAATGGATTTCAATGATCCCAATCCCACTGCAAACACCCCCACACTCAGCACCTGGACAGGTGACAGCTCCAGATAGAATTTTAGATCTAATTACAGAGGGATTTACTTCTCAGAAAGAGGCCATTCGGCCTAACTGCTCTGTGCTGGTATTTATGCGCACTTTGAGCCTCCTCCCACCTGTTAGACTGTAACTGGTGATAACATTGTATTTGTTGTAATGTGACCAATTATAAGAAGCTGTAAGTGTCAGCTGACCCAGTAAATCATGTAACCAATGACTGAGTGATGTGATGATCAGCTGACCAGCTGACTCAGTATCAATAAGAACCTGTTGGGAATTGTTGATTGGCTTGGATTGGCCCAGGGCGTGGCCTCAGGTTTGGAGTAATGAAGTTTCTTTACTAAACTTTTTTTTTGATTTAGATGTTGCACTAGGTTTTTTATATTTTTATTGACTACACTTGAAGAATTCTCTCTGGTGAACACCACCCATCTGCATCTCGTCCTATCAACATATTCTTCATTACTTTTCCAATTTTTAACAAAGTCTAACTTCCTTTAAATGTTCCTATCCTACAGTCAGTCTTTCAATAAAGACTTTGTTATTCCTTATGTCCCAGCGCCCATATAATTAGCACAGTCAATAATCCCCCCACACAGAGAGATCTACAAAGCAGCACCTTCTGTCCAAACAATCTCTTTGCTTTTCCTTTTGGCAATTTCACCGGAATCTGAAAACAAAACCGGATTTTGGTGAGAAAATGGGGAATGAGTGTGAAATGTTCATAATTGGAAAGTGTGTCCCTGTCACATGTTCCTTGTTGCTCACACTGACACATTGCAGCAGCCTCTGATTGGCTCAGCTGACCATGAGCTACATTGCGATTGCTCGAAGGCCCAGCTCAGGGTTGGATTAGGGTGGGGTCACTTCCCCAGGAAACTGGGGCTAGAATCCCTGGGTCTCCAGGGTCAGGGAGAGTCTCACCTAGTTGCCAACTGTGTGATTTGTGACACTACTGTGCCTTTAAGAAGTGTATTTGTTGCATGCTTGTTGTGAAGGATATGTTAAAAATCAGCTCTGGATTACGGTGCCAATCTGTCTGCTCCAGGAAGCCCACATGCTGAGAATGCAGCAGAATAATTGACCCTCATTATTGGAGAGTCAGTTTTAATCTGAGTTAATGCAGTTTTGTATAATGTTTGGGTAGTCCCCTGAGGTTTCAGAATAGGGATTGAGCAGTTGGATTGAGGGAGGCCGAGTCATGTGCTAATGGGAGGAGCTAGGCTTACAGAGACAAGCGCGCAGTTTCTGTTTTGATTTGCAAGGAGCAGCAGATTTTCTCTCTTTCTGTCTTGCGATTTCAGATTGGGACCTTCTAGAAAATAGGTATTTCTCTCCAGAGGGTTTTGGAAGTTTGAGGACGAGCAACCATAATCCTGTTGCTTGTTCACTGATTTTGAAGAGGAGATTATGTCTGTGAGGAGTATTGCTTAAAGGGGAACCAATAGAGATATCCTGGCAGGTAAGAATCGTATCTTGCCACGTTTGAGTGTTTAAATTGTTACAGGGTAAGCTCATTCCTTTTGTTGTAATTAAACTCTACTGTGAAATTTTAATAAGAGCTTCCCAGTGGGTCAATGGACTCACCCTTGGAGTGAGAAACATTATCCTCACGCAAATTCCAAGAGCAGAAATAGTTGGGATTGAGTCTAACTTCACAATACATCTTGGAGTTTCCAATCTGCTCCCGAACAATTGAGCACTGATTGTACGAAATGGGGAGATATTAAAATATAAATATCAATACCTTGTTTCCCAGAGTGACTGGCTCTTTCTAAAGAATCTGGAATAGAAAGAACAGAATTTCAGTTCACCAATCAGAGGAAAGTCTCTGTGTCCAGTTATCAGAATGGTTTGAAAACTCTCCGTCCCGTTTTAATGAGATTGAAATCTGTAAGGGTGACGTATTGTTGAAAGATGGGGATAAATACCTTTCGTATCAGGCTGACTCTCATTCTCCACAGAGTCTGAAACAGAGGGAACAGGATTTCAGATTCCAGACCACACGTTCCCATATCCGAATGGATTTCAATGATCGCAATCCCACTGCAAACTCCCCCACACTCAGCACCTGGACAGGTGACAGCTCCAGATAGAATTTTATATCTAATTGTGGAGGATTTACTGCTCAGAAAGAGGCCATTCGGCCCAGCTGCTCTGTGCTAGTTTTTATACCCAACATGAGCATCCTCCGACCCGTCTACATCTCATCCTATCAACATATCCTTCTAACCAACTTCCCCGTAAATGTTTCAATTCTATTTTTCTTCTCCACTCCCTGTGAGAGTGAGTTCCACATTCTCACCACCTTCCAGAATTCCCGATGGGATTGATCCCTGACGTTTACATTGATGCTGTCATGTCCTTTGTCCAGTCAATGGAAAAGATTTTTTTCGGTGTAGCCAATCAAATTGGGATTATCTTTGTGAATATCTTTATCTGGTCAAGTGTGGCACGGTGGCACAGTGGTTAGTGCTGCTGCCTTCCAGCGCCAAGGGGCTGGGTTTGATTCCCGGTTTGTAATCAAAACCAATTTTCGATTGGTTTCAATTTCAGAAGCCAAAATCGTGCTGGTACTTCTGCCCAACATGAGCCTCCTCCCACCTGTCAAACTGTAACTGGTGATAACATTGTATTTGTTGTAATGTGACCAATCATAACAAGCTGTACGTCTCAGCTGACCCAGTAAATCATGTAACCAATGACTGAGTGATGTGATGATCAGCTGACCAGCTGACTCAGTATCAATAAGAACCTGTTGGGAATTGTTGATTGGCTTGGATTGGCCCAGGGCGTGGCCTCAGGTTTGGAGTAATGAAGTTTCTTTACTAAACCTTTTCTGTGATTTAGATGTTGCACTAGGTTTTGTTATATTTTTATTGTCTACACGTGAAGAATTCTTTCTGGTGAGCACCACCCATACGCTTCTCATCCTATCAACATATTCTTCATTACTTTTCCAATTTTTAACAAAGTCTACCTTCCCCCTAAATGTTCCTATTTTACAATAAACGACCATTTCACTAATGACTTTGTTAATCCTCATGGAGACAGCTCCCATATATTAGCGCAGTCAATAATCCCCCCACACAGAGAGATCTACAAACCTGCATCTTCTGTTGAAAAAATCTCTTTGCTTTTCCTTTTGGCAATTTCACCGGAATCTGAAATGAAAACCGGTTTTTGGTGAGAAAATGGGGAATGAGTGTGAAATGTTCACAATTAAGAAGTCCATCGCTTGATGTGCAGTTTCCAGCTTTTTAAACACTTCTGGACAGAGAGCCAGACGGCAGTTTCCAGAGAAGGATGTAGTCTGAAAGCAGCAAAACTTCAAAGAAGTATCCTAGTCTCTGGCAGCTCCCAGTCTCCAGACTTCAGAGAGGGGAAAACAGCGACGCTGCTCTCTCTCAACTCAAACGTAGAATCTCTGCATGAATTCTCTGTGTAAGCCCAGGTTCAGCCCATCACATGACCACATCTGTCAATCATCCCAATCCAGCCCCACTCTGCAAAATCCCAGGGGTGCACCAATAGCAGCAGGACAGCATTTGTTCAGATTGAGCAATTATACTGCTGCAGCAACGAGACAGGATGCTGGTTGTGGACAGAAAGGCTCCGATAAAATGGAAGGGACTGCCAGAAACATCCCACACAGACAGATGACTAAAATATATTTCTTCACTGTACAGTATTGTCATAATATCAATACCTTGTTTCCCAGAGTGACTGGCTCTTTCTAAAGAATCTGGAATAGAAAGAACAGAATTTCAGTTCACCAATCAGAGGAAAGTCTCTGTGTCCAGTTATCAGAACGGTTTGAAAACTCTCCGTCCCGTTTTAATGAGATTGAAATCTGTAAGGGTGACGTATTGTTGAAAGATGGGGATAAATACCTTTCGTATCAGGCTGACTCTCATTCTCCACAGAGTCTGAAACAGAGGGAACAGGATTTCAGATTCCAGACCACACATTCCCATATCCGAATGGATTTCAATGATCGCAATCCCACTGCAAACACCCCCACACTCAGCACCTGGACAGGTGACAGCTCCAGATAGAATTTTATATCTAATTGTGGAGGATTTACTGCTCAGAAAGAGGCCACTTGGCCCAACTGCTCTGTGCTGGTGTTTATGCCCAATTTGAGCCTCCTCCCACCTGTCAAACTGTAACTGGTGATAACATTGTATTTGTTGTAATGTGACCAATCATAACAAGCTTTAAGTGTCAGCTGACCCAGTAGATCATGTAACCAATGACTGAGTGATGTGATGATCAGCTGACCAGCTGACTCAGTATAAATAAGAACCTGTTCTGAATTGTTGATTGGTTTGGAGTGGCCCAGGGCGTGGCCTCAGGTTTGGAGTAATGAAGTTTCTTTACTAAACCTTTTCTGTGAATTAGATGTTGCACGAGGTTTTTTATAGTTTTTTTGTCTACACTTGAAGAATTCTTTCTGGTGAACACCACCCATCTGCATCTCATCCGATCAACATATTCTTCATTACTTTTCCAATTTTTAACAAAGTCTAACTACCCTTAAATGTTCCTATTTTACAATAAACGACCATTTCACTAATGACTTTGTTAATCCTCATGGAGCCAGCTCCCATATATTAGCGCAGTCAATAATCCCCCCACACAGAGAGATCTACAAACCTGCATCTTCTGTTGAAAAAATCTCTTTGCTTTTCCTTTTGGCAATTTCACCAGAGTCTGAAATGAAAACCGGTTTTTGGTGAGGAAATGGGGAATGAGTGTGAAATGTTCACAATTAAAAAGTCCATTGCTTGATGTGCGGTTTCCAGCTTTTTAAACACTTCTGGACAGAGATCCAGACAGCCATTTCCAGAGAAGGATATATTCTCAAAGCAGCAAAACTTCAAAGAAGTATCCTAGTCTCTGGCAGCTCCCAGTCTCCAGACTTCAGAGAGGGGAAAACAGCGACGCTGCTCTCTCTCAAATCAAACGCAGAATCTCTGCATGAATTCTCTGTGTAAGACCAGCCTAGACCCATCACATGACCACATCTGTCAATCATCCCAATCCAGCCCCACTCTGCAAAATCCCAGGGGAACACCAATAGCAGCAGGACAGCATTTGTTCAGATTGAGCAATTATACTGCTGCAGCAACAATACAGGATGCTGGTTGTGGACAGAAAGGCTCCGATAAAATGGAAGGGACTGCCAGAAACATCCCACACAGACAGATGACTAAAATATATTTCTTCACTGGACAGTATTGTCGTAATATCAATACCTTGTTTCCCAGAGTGACTGGCTCTTTCTAAAGAATCTGGAATAGAAAGAACAGAATTTCAGTTCACCAATCAGAGGAAAGTCTCTGTGTCCCGTTATCAGAATGGTTTGAAAACTCTCCGTCCCGTTTTAATGAGATTGAAATCTGTAAGGGTGACGTATTGTTGAAAGATGGGGATAAATACCTTTCGTATCAGGCTGACTCTCATTCTCCACAGAGTCTGAAACAGAGGGAACAGGATTTCAGATTCCAGACCACACATTCCCATATCCAAATGGATTTCAATGATCCCAATCCCACTGCAAACACCCCCACACTCAGCACCTGGACAGGTGACAGCTCCAGATAGAATTTTAGATCTAATTACAGAGGGATTTACTTCTCAGAAAGAGGCCATTCGGCCTAACTGCTCTGTGCTGGTATTTATGCGCACTTTGAGCCTCCTCCCACCTGTTAGACTGTAACTGGTGATAACATTGTATTTGTTGTAATGTGACCAATTATAAGAAGCTGTAAGTGTCAGCTGACCCAGTAAATCATGTAACCAATGACTGAGTGATGTGATGATCAGCTGACCAGCTGACTCAATATAAATAAGAACCTGTTGGGAATTGTTGATTGGCTTGGATTGGCCCAGGGTGTGGCCTCAGGTTTGGAGTAATGAAGTTTCTTTACTAAACTTTTTTTTTGATTTAGATGTTGCACTAGGTTTTTTATATTTTTATTGACTACACTTGAAGAATTCTCTCTGGTGAACACCACCCATCTGCATCTCGTCCTATCAACATATTCTTCATTACTTTTCCAATTTTTAACAAAGTCTAACTTCCTTTAAATGTTCCTATCCTACAGTCAGTCTTTCAATAAAGACTTTGTTATTCCTTATGTCCCAGCGCCCATATAATTAGCACAGTCAATAATCCCCCCACACAGAGAGATCTACAAAGCAGCACCTTCTGTCCAAACAATCTCTTTGCTTTTCCTTTTGGCAATTTCACCGGAATCTGAAAACAAAACCGGATTTTGGTGAGAAAATGGGGAATGAGTGTGAAATGTTCATAATTGGAAAGTGTGTCCCTGTCACATGTTCCTTGTTGCTCACACTGACACATTGCAGCAGCCTCTGATTGGCTCAGCTGACCATGAGCTACATTGCGATTGCTCGAAGGCCCAGCTCAGGGTTGGATTAGGGTGGGGTCACTTCCCCAGGAAACTGGGGCTAGAATCCCTGGGTCTCCAGGGTCAGGGAGAGTCTCACCTAGTTGCCAACTGTGTGATTTGTGACACTACTGTGCCTTTAAGAAGTGTATTTGTTGCATGCTTGTTGTGAAGGATATGTTAAAAATCAGCTCTGGATTACGGTGCCAATCTGTCTGCTCCAGGAAGCCCACATGCTGAGAATGCAGCAGAATAATTGACCCTCATTATTGGAGAGTCAGTTTTAATCTGAGTTAATGCAGTTTTGTATAATGTTTGGGTAGTCCCCTGAGGTTTCAGAATAGGGATTGAGCAGTTGGATTGAGGGAGGCCGAGTCATGTGCTAATGGGAGGAGCTAGGCTTACAGAGACAAGCGCGCAGTTTCTGTTTTGATTTGCAAGGAGCAGCAGATTTTCTCTCTTTCTGTCTTGCGATTTCAGATTGGGACCTTCTAGAAAATAGGTATTTCTCTCCAGAGGGTTTTGGAAGTTTGAGGACGAGCAACCATAATCCTGTTGCTTGTTCACTGATTTTGAAGAGGAGATTATGTCTGTGAGGAGTATTGCTTAAAGGGGAACCAATAGAGATATCCTGGCAGGTAAGAATCGTATCTTGCCACGTTTGAGTGTTTAAATTGTTACAGGGTAAGCTCATTCCTTTTGTTGTAATTAAACTCTACTGTGAAATTTTAATAAGAGCTTCCCAGTGGGTCAATGGACTCACCCTTGGAGTGAGAAACATTATCCTCACGCAAATTCCAAGAGCAGAAATAGTTGGGATTGAGTCTAACTTCACAATACATCTTGGAGTTTCCAATCTGCTCCCGAACAATTGAGCACTGATTGTACGAAATGGGGAGATATTAAAATATAAATATCAATACCTTGTTTCCCAGAGTGACTGGCTCTTTCTAAAGAATCTGGAATAGAAAGAACAGAATTTCAGTTCACCAATCAGAGGAAAGTCTCTGTGTCCAGTTATCAGAATGGTTTGAAAACTCTCCGTCCCGTTTTAATGAGATTGAAATCTGTAAGGGTGACGTATTGTTGAAAGATGGGGATAAATACCTTTCGTATCAGGCTGACTCTCATTCTCCACAGAGTCTGAAACAGAGGGAACAGGATTTCAGATTCCAGACCACACGTTCCCATATCCGAATGGATTTCAATGATCGCAATCCCACTGCAAACTCCCCCACACTCAGCACCTGGACAGGTGACAGCTCCAGATAGAATTTTATATCTAATTGTGGAGGATTTACTGCTCAGAAAGAGGCCATTTGGCCCAGCTGCTCTGTGCTAGTTTTTATACCCAACATGAGCATCCTCCGACCCGTCTACATCTCATCCTATCAACATATCCTTCTAACCAACTTCCCCGTAAATGTTTCAATTCTATTTTTCTTCTCCACTCCCTGTGAGAGTGAGTTCCACATTCTCACCACCTTCCAGAATTCCCGATGGGATTGATCCCTGACGTTTACATTGATGCTGTCATGTCCTTTGTCCAGTCAATGGAAAAGATTTTTTTCGGTGTAGCCAATCAAATTGGGATTATCTTTGTGAATATCTTTATCTGGTCAAGTGTGGCACGGTGGCACAGTGGTTAGTGCTGCTGCCTTCCAGCGCCAAGGGGCTGGGTTTGATTCCCGGTTTGTAATCAAAACCAATTTTCGATTGGTTTCAATTTCAGAAGCCAAAATCGTGCTGGTACTTCTGCCCAACATGAGCCTCCTCCCACCTGTCAAACTGTAACTGGTGATAACATTGTATTTGTTGTAATGTGACCAATCATAACAAGCTGTACGTCTCAGCTGACCCAGTAAATCATGTAACCAATGACTGAGTGATGTGATGATCAGCTGACCAGCTGACTCAGTATCAATAAGAACCTGTTGGGAATTGTTGATTGGCTTGGATTGGCCCAGGGCGTGGCCTCAGGTTTGGAGTAATGAAGTTTCTTTACTAAACCTTTTCTGTGATTTAGATGTTGCACTAGGTTTTGTTATATTTTTATTGTCTACACGTGAAGAATTCTTTCTGGTGAGCACCACCCATACGCTTCTCATCCTATCAACATATTCTTCATTACTTTTCCAATTTTTAACAAAGTCTACCTTCCCCCTAAATGTTCCTATTTTACAATAAACGACCATTTCACTAATGACTTTGTTAATCCTCATGGAGACAGCTCCCATATATTAGCGCAGTCAATAATCCCCCCACACAGAGAGATCTACAAACCTGCATCTTCTGTTGAAAAAATCTCTTTGCTTTTCCTTTTGGCAATTTCACCGGAATCTGAAATGAAAACCGGTTTTTGGTGAGAAAATGGGGAATGAGTGTGAAATGTTCACAATTAAGAAGTCCATCGCTTGATGTGCAGTTTCCAGCTTTTTAAACACTTCTGGACAGAGAGCCAGACGGCAGTTTCCAGAGAAGGATGTAGTCTGAAAGCAGCAAAACTTCAAAGAAGTATCCTAGTCTCTGGCAGCTCCCAGTCTCCAGACTTCAGAGAGGGGAAAACAGCGACGCTGCTCTCTCTCAACTCAAACGTAGAATCTCTGCATGAATTCTCTGTGTAAGCCCAGGTTCAGCCCATCACATGACCACATCTGTCAATCATCCCAATCCAGCCCCACTCTGCAAAATCCCAGGGGTGCACCAATAGCAGCAGGACAGCATTTGTTCAGATTAAGCAATTATACTGCTGCAGCAACAATACAGGATGCTGGTTGTGGACAGAAAGGCTCCGATAAAATGGAAGGGACTGCCAGAAACATCCCACACAGACAGATGACTAAAATATATTTCTTCACTGTACAGTATTGTCGTAATATCAATACCTTGTTTCCCAGAGTGACTGGCTGTTTCTAAAGAATCTGGAATAGAAAGAACAGAATTTCAGTTCACCAATCAGAGGAAAGTCTCTGTGTCCAGTTATCAGAACGGTTTGAAAACTCTCCGTCCCGTTTTAATGAGATTGAAATCTGTAAGGGTGACGTATTGTTGAAAGATGGGGATAAATACCTTTCGTATCAGGCTGACTCTCATTCTCCACAGAATCTGAAACAGAGGGAACAGGATTTCGGATTCCAGACCACACATTCCCATTTCCGAATGGATTTCAATGATCCCAATCCCACTGCAAACACCCCCACACTCAGCACCTGGACAGGTGACAGCTCCAGATAGAATTTTATATCTAATTGTGGAGGATTTACTGCTCAGAAAGAGGCCATTCGGCCCGACTGCTCTGTGCTGGTGTCTGTGCCCAACATGAGCCTCCTCCCACCCGTCTACATCTCATCCTATCAACATATGTTCTAAATCTCAGTTCCAGTCTCATCCGTGTTGATATATATCGTTACTATCATTAATTCACAACGACCAAAGTTTGTTAATATCTGTTACTCATTACTTCTCCTCAGTATTAATAATCCCCCCACACAGAGAGATCTACAAACCTGCATCTTCTGTCCAAACAATTTCTTTGCTTTTCCTTTTGACAATTTCATTGGACTCTGAAATGAAAACCGGTTTTTGGTGAGAAAATGAGGAATGAGTGTGAAATGTTCACAATTGGAAAGTGTGTCCCTGTCACATGTTCCTTGTTGCTCACACTTACACGTTGCAGCAGCCTCTGATTGGCTCAGCTCACAATGAACTACATTGCCATCGCTCGAAGGCCCAGCTCAGGGTTGGATGAGGGTCGGGTCACTTCCCCAGGAAACTGGGGCTAGAATCCCAGGGTCTCCAGGGTCAGGGTGAGTCTCACTTCGTGTCCAACTGTGTGATTTGTGATGATACTGTGCCTTTAAGAAGTGTATTTATAGCATGGTTGTTGTGAAGGGTAAGTTAAAAATCAGCTCTGGATTACGGTGCCAATCTGTCTGCTCCAGGAAGCCCACATGTGAGAATGCAGTAGAATCAGTGACCCTCATTATTGGAGTGTCAGTTTTAATCTGAGTTAATGCAGTTTTGTATAATGTTTGGGTGGTCCCCTGAGGTTTCAGTGTAGGCTTTGAGCAGTTGGATTGAGGGAGGCCAAGTCATGTGCTAATGGAAGGAGCTAGGTTTACAGAGTCAAGAAAGCAGTTTCTGTTTTGATTTGCAAGGAGCAGCAGATTTTCTTTCTTTCTGTTGAGCGACTTCACATTGGGACCTTCTAGAAAATAGGTATCTCTCTCCAGATGGTTCTGGAAGTTTGAGGATGAGTAACCCATAATCCTGTTGCTTGTTCACTGATTTTGAAGAGGAGATTATGGCTGTGAGGAGTATTGTTTAAATTGGAACCAATAGAGATAGCCTGGTAGCTAAGAATCGTATCTTGCCACGTTTGAGTGTTTAAATTGTTACAGGGTAAGCTCATTCTTTTTGTTGTAATTAAACTCTACTGTGAAATTTTAATAAGAGCTTCCCAGTGGGTCAATGGACTCACCCTTGGAGTGAGAAACATTATCCTCACGCAAATTCCAAGAGCAGAAATAGTTGGGATTGAGTCTAACTTCACAATACATCTTGGAGTTTCTGATCTGCTCCCTAACAATCGAGCACTGATTGTACAAAATGGGGAGATATTAAAATATAAATATCAATACCTTGTTTCCCAGAGTGACTGGTTCTTTCTAAAGAATCTGGAATAGAAAGAACAGAATTTCAGTTCACCAATCAGAGGAAAGTCTCTGTGTCCAGTTATCAGAATGGTTTGAAAACTCTCCGTCCCGTTTTAATGAGACTGAAATCTGTAAGGGTGACGTCTTGTTGAAAGATGGGGATAAATACCTTTCGTATCAGGCTGACTCTCATTCTCCACAGAGTCTGAAACAGAGGGAACAGGATTTCAGATTCCAGACCACACGTTCCCATATCCGAATGGATTTCAATGATCCCAATCCCACTGCAAACACCCCCACACTCAGCACCTGGACAGGTGACAGCTCCAGATAAGAACATAATAACATAAGAAGTAGTAGCAGGAGGAGGCCATCCAGCCCTTCGAGCCTGCCCCGTCATTCAATAAGATCATGGCTGATCTGAAGTGGATCAGTTCCACTTTCCCGCTTTCTCCCCATAACCCTTAATTCCCTTGCCTACCAAAATCCTATCTACCTGCGTCTTAAATATATTTAGCGAGGTAGCCTTCACCACTTCAACGGGCAGAGAATTCCAGAGATTCACCACCCTTTGAGTGAAGAAGTTCCTCCTCAACTCCGTTCTAAACTGCACCCCCCAAATCTTGAGGCTGTGCCCTCTAGTCCTGCTGTTCTTTCTAAGCGGGAAGAATCTCTTTACCTCTACCCTATCCATCCCCTTCATCATCTTATACATCTCAATAAGATCCCCCCTCATCCTTCTAAACTCCAACGAGTACAAGCCCAGTCTATTCTGCCTCTCTTCATAGTTCAACCCCCTCAACTCCGGTATCAGCCTAGTAAACCTCCTCTGCACTCCCTCCAAGGCCAAAATATCCTTGCGCAAGTGCGGTGACCAAAACTGCACACAGTACTCCAGCTGCGGCCTCACCAGTGCCCTGTACAGCTGCAGCAAGACCTCCCTACTTTTACATTCAATCCCCCTCGCTATGAAGGCCAGCATCCCATTCGCCTTCCTGATCACCTGCTGCACCTGCAGACTGGGTTTTTGCGACTCATGCACAAGGACCCCCAGATCCCTCTGCACTGTTGCATGCTGCAGCTTTTCGCCCTTTAAATAGTAATCCCTCCTACTATTATTCCTGCCAAAGTGGATAACCTCACACTTGCCAACATTGTACTCCATCTGCCTATCTAGATCCCTCTGCAGACTTTCTACACCCTCCGCACAATTTGCTTTTCCACTTATCTTTGTCATCAGCAAATTTCGACACCTTACACTCAGCCCCCTCCTCCAGATCATCTATATAAATGGTAAATAGCTGAGGCCCCAGCACCGATCCCTGGGGCACTCCACTAGTCACCAACCGCCAATCCAAATAGCACCCATTGACACCTACTCTCTGCCTCCCATTTGACAGCCAATCCTCTATCCACGCTAACACCTTACCCCCAACTCCAGATAGAATTTTATATCTAATTGTGGAGGATTTACTGCTCAGAAAGAGACCGTTCGGCCCGACTGCTCTGTGCTGGTGTCTGTGCCCAACATGAGCCTCCTCCCACCCGTCTACATCTCATCCTATCAACATATGTTCTAAATCTCAGTTCCAGTCTCATCCGTGTTGATATATATCGTTACTATCATTAATTCACAACGACCAAAGTTTGTTAATATCTGTTACTCATTACTTCTCCTCAGTATTAATAATCCCCCCACACAGAGAGATCTACAAACCTGCATCTTCTGTCCAAACAATCTCTTTGCTTTTCCTTTTGACAATTTCATCGGAATCTGAAATGAAAACCGGTTTTTGATGAGAAAATGGGGAATGAGTGTGAAATGTTCACAATTGGAAAGTGTGTCTCTGTCACATGTTCCTTGTTGCTCACACTTACACATTGCAGCAGCCTCTGATTGGCTCAGCTCGCCATGAGCTACATTGCCATCGCTCGAAGGCCCAGCTCAGGGTTGGGATGAGGGTCGGGTCACTTCCCCAGGAAACTGGGGCTAGAATCCCAGGGTCTCCAGGGTCAGGGTGATTCTCACTTACTGCCCGAATGTGAAATTGTCCCTCGGCCTCACTCTTTGCCCTCCTGCCTTTTCAGACACTGGAACAGTGAACCCAGCACTGACTCTGGGATCTGAGCTTTGGGTTTCCATCCAAGGCCAATGGAACCAGAGTCATTAGCACAATCACCAAGAAGGGGTTGAGCTATGAGGAGAGGCTGAATAAACTAGGCTTGTACTCGTTAGAGTTTAGAAGAATGAGGGGAGATCTCATTGAGACGTATAAGATGATGAATGGGATGGATAGGATAGAGGTGGAGAGACTCTTCCCGCTCAAAAAAGACAGTAGGACTAGGGGGCACAGCCTCAATAAAAGGGGAGGCGGTTTAGAACGGAGTTGAGGAGGAACTTCTTCACTCAAAGGGTGGTGAATCCCTGGAATTCTCTGCCCATTGAAGTTGTGGAGGCTGCCTCGCTAAATATTTTTAAGACGCGGGTTGATGGGTTTTTGATAAGAGAGGGGATTAAGGGTTATGGGGAGAGGGCGGGAAAGTGGAACTGAGCCACGACAGATCAGCCATGATCTTATTGAATGGCGGGGCAGGCTCGAAGGGCTAGATGGCCTACTCCTGCTCCTATTTCTTATGTTCTTTATGTTCTTATGATACTGTGCCTTGAAGAAATGTGTTTGTGTCATGTTTCTTGTGCAGGGCTGTTTTTATGAGTCAGTTCTATTTACTCGGTGCCTCTTTGTCTGTAACTGGCAGCCAACATGTTGACACGGAAGCAGCAGGATTGATCCTGATTGCTGAAGTGTTTGTTTTAATCTGGGTTAACACGTTATGTTCTTATGTTCTTATGAATATTGCTTCAATTGGAACTAGAGAGATATCGAACAGTTAGGAATTATTCTTTGACACATTAAAATATTTTAACTGGTAAAAGTTACACTAATTCTTTTTGTTATACTTTAGCTGTGTTGTTAAATAATGTTTGTTTGAAGAAAAGTTTCTGAGTGGGTGAATAGAATCGCACCTGGAGTGATACACATTATCCACCCTTTACTTCCAAAATCAAAAATAGTTAGGATTGAGTCTAACTTCATAAAACACCTTGGAGTTTCTGATCTGCTCCCGAACAATTGAGCACTGATTGTACGAAATGGGGAGATATTCAAATATAAATATCAATACCTTGTTTCCCAGAGTGACTGGCTCTTTCTAAAGAATCTGGAATAGAAAGAACAGAATTTCAGTTCACCAATCAGAGGAAAGTCTCTGTGTCCAGTTATCAGAATGGTTTGAAAACTCTCCGTCCCGTTTTAATGAGATTGAAATCTGTAAGGGTGACGTATTGTTGAAAGATGGGGATAAATACCTTTCGTATCAGGCTGACTCTCATTCTCCACAGAGTCTGAAACAGAGGGAACAGGATTTCAGATTCCAGACCACACATTCCCATATCCGAATGGATTTCAATGACCCCAATCCCACTGCAAACACCCCCACAGTCAGCACCTGGACAGGTGACAGCTCCAGATAGAATTTTATATCTAATTGTGGAGGATTTACTGCTCAGAAAGAGGCCTTTCGGCCCAGCTGCTCTGCGCTGGTGTTTATGCCCAATTTGAGACTCCTCCCACCTGTTATACTATAACTGGTGATAACATTGTATTTGTTGTAATGTGACCAATTAAATCAAGCTGTACGTCTCAGCTGACCCAGTAAATCATGTAACCAATGACTGAGTGATGTGATGATCAGCTGACCAGCTGACTCAGTATCAATAAGAACCTGTTGGGAATTGTTGATTGGCTTGGATTGGCCCAGGGCGTGGCCTCAGGTTTGGAGTAATGAAGTTTCTTTACTCAACCTTTTCTGTGATTTAGATGTTGCACTAGGTTTTGTTATATTTTTATTGTCTGCACTTGAAGAATTCTTTCTGGTGAACACCACCCATACGCTTCTCATCCTATCAACATATTCTTCATTACTTTTCCAATTTTTAACAAAGTCTACCTTCCCCCTAAATGTTCCTATTTTACAATAAACGACCATTTCACTAATGACTTTGTTAATCCTCATGGAGCCAGCTCCCATACATTAGCGCAGTCAATAATCCCCCCACACAGAGAGATCTACAAACCTGCATCTTCTGTTGAAAAAATCTCTTTGCTTTTCCTTTTGGGAATTTCACCAGAATCTGAAATGAAAACCGGTTTTTGGTGAGAAAATGGGGAATGAGTGTGAAATGTTCACAATTAAAAAGTCCATCGCTTGATGTGCAGTTTCCAGCTTTTTAAACACTTCTGGACAGAGATCCAGACAGCAGTTTCCAGAGAAGGATGTAGTCTGAAAGCAGCAAAACTTCAAAGAGGTATCCTAGTCTCTGGCAGCTCCCAGTCTCCAGACTTCAGAGAGGGGAAAACAGCGACGCTGCTCCCTCTCAACTCAAACGCAGAATCTCTGCATGAATTGTCTGTGTAAGCCCAGGTTCAGCCCATCTCATGACCACATCTGTCAATCATCCCAATCCAGCCCCACTCTGCAAAATCCAGGGGTGCACCAATAGCAGCAGGACAGCACTTGTTCAGATTGAGCAATTATACTGCTGCAGCAACAATACAGGATGCTGGTTGTGGACAGAAAAGCACCGATAAAATGGAAGGGACTGCCAGAAACATCCCACACAGACAGATGACTAAAATATATTTCTTCACTGTACAGTATTGTCATAATATCAATACCTTGTTTCCCAGAGTGACTGGCTCTTTCTAAAGAATCTGGAATAGAAAGAACAGAATTTCAGTTCACCAATCAGAGGAAAGTCTCTGTGTCCAGTTATCAGAATGGTTTGAAAACTCTCCGTCCCGTTTTAATGAGATTGAAATCTGTAAGGGTGACGTATTGTTGAAAGATGGGGATAAATACCTTTCGTATCAGGCTGACTCTCATTCTCCACAGAGTCTGAAACAGAGGGAACAGGATTTCAGATTCCAGACCACACGTTCCCATATCTGAATGGATTTCAATGATCCCAATCCCACTGCAAACACCCCCACACTCAGCACCTGGACAGGTGACAGCTCCAGATAGAATTTTATATCTAATTAGAACATAGAACATAGAACATTACAGCACAGAACAGGCCCTTCGGCCCACGATGTTGCGCCGACCAGTTAAAAAACAATGACCCCCTAACCTAAACCAATCCCTTTCCATCCATAAACCTATCCATGGATCTCTTAAACGCCCCCAAACTAGGCGCATTTACAACTGCAGCAGGCAGGGCATTCCAATCCCTCACCACCCTCTGGGTAAAGAACCTACCCCTGACATCCGTCCTATAACTGCCCCCGCTTAATTTAAAGCCATGCCCCCTGGTGCTAGCTTTCTCCATCCGAGGAAAAAGGCTATCACTGTCCACCCTATCTAAACCTCTAATCATCTTATATGTTTCAATAAGATCCCCTCTTAGCCGCCTTCTTTCTGGCGAAAACAACCCCAAATCCCTCAGTCTCTCCTCATAGGACCTCCCCTCCATACCAGGCAACATCCTGGTAAACCTCCTCTGCACCCTCTCCAAAGCCTCCACATCCTTCCCATAATGTGGGGACCAGAACTGCACACAATACTCCAAGTGTGGCTGCACCAGAGTTGTGTACAGTTGCAACATGACGCTACGACTCCTAAATTCAATCCCCCTACAAATAAACGCCAAGACACCGTACGCCTTCTTAGCAACCTTATGTACTTGATTCCCAACTTTCAGGGATCTATGTACACATACACCTAGATCCCTCTGTTCAGCCACACTATTCAGAGTCCTCCCGTTAGCCCTATACTTGACACATCTGTTATTCCTACCAAAGTGAATTACCTTACACTTCTCCGCATTAAACTCCATCCGCCACCTCTCGGCCCAGCTCTGCAACCTGTCTAAGTCTCCCTGCAAACTATGACACCCTTCCTCACAATCTACCACACCTCCGACTTTGGTGTCATCAGCAAATTTACTAATCCACCCAACTATACCCTCATCCAGATCATTAATAAAAATTACAAACAGCAGTGGCCCCAAAACAGATCCCTGAGGCACACCACTCGTAACTGAACTCCAAGACGAATATTTACCATCAACCACCACCCTCTGTCTCCTATCTGCTAGCCAATTCCTGATCCAATTACCTAGATTACCCCCAATCCCATACATCTGCATTTTCTGCAGAAGCCTACCATGGTGAACCTTATCAAATGCCTTACTAAAGTCCATATATACCACGTCAACTGCCTTACCCCCATCCACCTCTTTGGTCACTTTCTCAAAAAAGTCACTAAGGTTAGTAAGGCACGACCTACCCGCTACAAAACCATGCTGACTATCTCCAATCAATTCATTACTCTCCAAATAACTATAAATCCTATCCCTAATAATTTTTTCTAAAACCTTGCCCACAACAGAAGTAAGACTCACCGGTCTATAATTCCTGGGGAATTCTCTGTTCCCCTTCTTAAACAATGGGACAACATTCGCTATCCTCCAATCCTCCGGTACTATACCAGAGACCAACGACGACCTGAAGATCAGAGCCAGAGGCTCTGCAATCACCTCTCTTGTGGAGGATTTTCTGCTTAGAAAGAGGCCATTCGGCCCGACAGCTCTGTGCTAGTGCTTATGCCCATCTTGAGCCCCCTCGCACCCGTCTACATCTCATCCTATCAACATATCCTTCGTCCATGTGCACTCTCCCCACAGGCAGCAGTTCAAGTAGACAAGGCTGTAAAGAAGGTTTATAGAATGTTCTCCTTCAGTGGTACAGGTATAGAATATAACAGTAAGGATATAATGTTGGAATTGTACAAAACACTGGAGAGGCCACAACTGGAGTATTGTGTGCAGTTCTGGTCACCACATTACAGGAAGGATGTAATTGCTCTGGAGAGGGTGCAGAGGAGGTTTACAAGAACATTGCCAGGGCTGGAAAAGTGTAGCTACACGGAGAGATTGGATCGGCTGGGACTATTTTCCTTGGAACAAAGAACGTTGCGGGATGGATTGTTTGAGGTGATCAAAATTCTGAGGGGCAGCGATAGAATGGAGAGGATTAAATTGTTTCCCTTGGTGGAAGATTCTGGAACCAGGGCACATTGTTACAAATGAAAACTCTTTGCTGTTTTGGAACCAGCCCCATTCTGCTCCTCGTCCCCGACTCCACGTCTATTTGTCCTCATTTCAATAAAGACTTTGTGATTCCTCGTGGAGCCAGCTCCCATATATTAGCGCAGTCAATAATCCCCCCACACAGAGAGATCTACAAACCGGCATCTTCTGTTGAAAAAATCTCTTTGCTTTTCCTTTTGGCAATTTCACCGGAATCTGAAATGAAAACCGGTTTTTGGTGAGAAAATGGGAATGAGTGTGAAATGTTCACAATTAAAAAGTCCATCGCTTGATGTGCAGTTTCCTGCTTTTTAAACACTTCTGGACAGAGATCCAGACAGCAGTTTCCAGAGAAGGATATATCCTCAAAGCAGCAAAACTTCAAAGAAGTATCCTAGTCTCTGGCAGCTCCCAGTCTCCAGACTTCAGAGACAGGAAAACAGCAACGTTGATCTCTCTGAACTCAAACGCAGAATCTCTGCATGAATTCTCTGTGTAAGCCCAGCCTAGACCCATCACATGACCATATCTGTCAATCATCCCAATCCAGCCCCACTCTGCAAAATCCCAGGGGAACACCAATAGCAGCAGGACAGCATTAGTTCAGAATGAGCAATTATACTGCTGCAGCAATCAGACAGGATGCTGGTTGTAGATAGTACAGCGCTGATAAAATAGAAGGAACAGCTAGAAACACCCTGCACAGAATCGTGACTAAAATACACAACTTTATGGTACAGTATCATTACAATATCAATACCTTGTTTCCCAGAGTGACTGGCTCTTTCTAAAGAATCTGGAATAGAAAAAACAGAATTTCAGTTCACCAATCAGAGGAAAGTCTCTGTGTCCAGTTATCAGAATGGTTTGAAAACTCTCCGTCCCGTTTTATTGAGATTGAAATCTGTAAGGGTGACGTATTGTTGAAAGATGGGGATAAATACCTTTCGTATCAGGCTGACTCTCATTCTCCACAGAGTCTGAAACAGAGGGAACAGGATTTCAGATTCCAGACCACACGTTCCCATATCCAAATGGATTTCAATGATCCCAATCCCACTGCAAACACCCCCACACTCAGCACCTGGACAGGTGACAGCTCCAGATAGAATTTTATATCTAATTGTGGAGGATTTACTGCTCAGAAAGAGGCCATTGGGCCCAACTGCTCTGTGCTAGTTTTTATACCCAACATGAGCCTCCTCCCACCCGTCTACATCTCATCCTATCAACATATCTTTCTGACCAACTTCCCCGTAAATGTTTCAATTCGATTTTTCTCGTCCACTCCCTGTGAGAGTGAGTTCCACATTCTCACCACCTTCCAGAATTCCTGATGGGATTGATCCCTGTCTTTTACATTGATGCTGTCGTGTCCTTTGTCCAGTCAATGGAAAAGATTTTTTTCGGTGTAGCCAATCAAATTGGGATTATCTTTGTGAATATCTTTATCTGGTCAAGTGTGGCACGGTGGCACAGTGGTTAGTGCTGCTGCCTTCCAGCGCCAAGGGGCTGGGTTTGATTCCCGGTTTGTAATCAAAACCAATTTTCGATTGGTTTCAATTTCAGAAGCCAAAATCGTGCTGGTACTTCTGCCCAACATGAGCCTCCTCCCACCTGTCAAACTGTAACTGGTGATAACATTGTATTTGTTGTAATGTGACCAATCATAACAAGCGGTAAGTGTCAGCTGACCCAGTAAATCATGTAACCAATGACTGAGTGATGTGATGATCAGCTGACCAGCTGACTCAGTATCAATAAGAACCTGTTGGGAATTGTTGATTGGCTTGGATTGGCCCAGGGCGTGGCCTCAGGTTTGGAGTAATGAAGTTTCTTTACTAAACCTTTTCTGTGAATTAGATGTTGCACTAGGTTTTGTTATATTTTTATTGTGTACACTTGAAGAATTCTTTCTGCTGAGCACCACCCATCTGCTTCTCATCCTATCAACATATTCTTCATTACTTTTCCAATTTTTAACAAAGTCTACCTTCCCCCTAAGTGTTCCTATTTTACAATAAATGACCATTTCAATAAAGACTTTGTTAATCCTCATGGAGCCAGCTCCCATACATTAGCGCAGTCAATAATCCCCCCACACAGAGAGATCTACAAACCTGCATCTTCTGTTGAAAAAATCTCTTTGCTTTTCCTTTTGGCAATTTCACCGGAATCTGAAATGAAAACCGGTTTTTGGTGAGAAAATGGGGAATGAGTGTGAAATGTTCACAATTAAGAAGTCCATCGCTTGATGTGCAGTTTCCAGCTTTTTAAACACTTCTGGACAGAGATCCAGACAGCAGTTTCCAGAGAAGGATGTAGTCTGAAAGCAGCAAAACTTCAAAGAAGTATCCTAGTCTCTGGCAGCTCCCAGTCTCCAGACTTCAGAGAGGGGAAAACAGCGATGCTGCTCTCTCTCAACTCAAACGCAGAATCTCTGCATGAATTCTCTGTGTAAGCCCAGCCTAGAACCATCACATGACCACATCTGTCAATCATCCCAATCCAGCCCCACTCTGCAAAATCCCAGGGGAACACCAATAGCAGCAGGACAGCATTTGTTCAGATTGAGCAATTATACTGCTGCAGCAACAATACAGGATGCTGGTTGTAGATAGTACGGCGCTGATAAAATAGAAGGAACAGCTAGAAACATCCTGCACAGAATCATGACTAAAATACACTACTTTATGGTACAGTATCATTACAATATCAATACCTTGTTTCCCAGAGTGACTGGCTCTTTCTAAAGAATCTGGAATAGAAAGAACAGAATTTCAGTTCACCAATCAGAGGAAAGTCTCTGTGTCCAGTTATCAGAATGGTTTGAAAACTCTCCGTCCCGTTTTAATGAGATTGAAATCTGTAAGGGTAACGTATTGTTGAAAGATGGGGATAAATACCTTTCGTATCAGGCTGACTCTCATTCTCCACAGAGTCTGAAACAGAGGGAACAGGATTTCAGATTCCAGACCACACATTCCCATATCCGAATGGATTTCAATGATCCCAATCCCACTGCAAACACCCCCACACTCAGCACCTGGACAGGTGACAGCTCCAGATACAATTTTATATCTAATTGCGGAGGATTTACTGCTCAGAAAGAGGCCTTTCGGCCCAGCTGCTCTGTGCTGGTGTTTATGCCCAATTTGAACCTCCTCCCACCTGTTAGACTGTAACTGGTGATAACATTGTATTTGTTGTAATGTGACCAATGACAACAAGGTGTAAGTGTCAGCTGACCCAGTAAATCATGTAACCAATGACTGAGTGATGTGATGATCAGCTGACCAGCTGACTCAGTATAAATAAGAACCTGTTGTGAATTGTTGATTGGCTTGGAGTGGCCCAGGGCGTGGCCTCAGGTTTGGAGTAATGAAGTTTCTTTACTAAACCTTTTCTGTGAATTAGATGTTGCACGAGGTTTTTTATATTTTTTTTGTCTACACTTGAAGAATTCTTTCTGGTGAACACCACCCATCTGCATCTCATCCTATCAACATATTCTTCATTACTTTTCCAATTTTTAACAAAGTCTAACTTCCCTTAAATGTTCCTATTCTACAGTCAGTCTTTCAATAAAGACTTTGTTATTTCTCATGTCCCAGCGCACATATATTAGCACAGTCAATAATCCCCCCACACGGAGAGATCTACAAACCAGCACCTTCTGTCCAAACAATCTCTTTGCTTTTCCTTTTGGCAATTTCACCGGAATCTGAAAAGAAAACCGGATTTTGGTGAGAAAATGGGGAATGAGTGTGAAATGTTCACAATTGGAAAGTGTGTCCCTGTCACATGTTCCTTGTTGCTCACACTTACACATTGCAGCAGCCTCTGATTGGCTCAGCTCACCATGAGCTACATTGTCATCGCTCGAAGGCCCAGCTCAGGGTTGGATGAGGGTCGGGTCACTTCCCCAGGAAACTGGGGCTAGAATCCCTGGGTCTCCAGGGTCAGGGAGAGTCTCACCTAGTTGCCTACTGTGTGATTTGTGACACTACTGTGCCTTTAAGAAGTGTATTTGTAGCATGCTTGTTGTGAAGGATAAGTTAAAAATCAGCTCTGGATTACGGTGCCAATCTGTCTGCTCCAGGAAGCCCACATGCTGAGAATGCAGCAGAATAATTGACCCTCATTATTGGGATGTCAGTTTTAATCTGAGTTAATGCAGTTTTGTATAATGTTTGGGTAGTCCCCTGAGGTTTCAGAATAGGGTTTGAGCAGTTGGATTGAGGGAGGCCGAGTCATGTGCTAATGGGAGGAGCTAGGCTTACAGAGACAAGCGCGCAGTTTCTGTTTTGATTTGCAAGGAGCAGCAGATTTTCTTTCTTTCTGTCTTGCGATTTCAGATTGGGCCTTCTCGAAAATAGGTATTTCTTTCCAGAGGGTTCTGGAAGTTTGAGGACGAGCACCCCACAATCCTGTTGCTTGTTCACTGATTTTGAAGAGGAGATTATGTCTGCAAGGAGTATTGCTTAAATTTGAACGAATAGAGATAGCCTGGCAGCTAAGAATCATATCCTGCCACGTTTGAGTGTTTAAATTGTTACAGGGTAAGCTCATTCCTTTTGTTGTAATTAAACTGTGCTGTGAAATTTTAATGAAAGCTTCCCAGTGGGTCAATGGAATCACACTTGGAGTGAGAAACATTATCCTCACGGAAATTCCAAGAGCAGAAATAGTTGGGATTGAGTCTAACTTCACTATACATCTTGGAGTTTCTGATCTGCTCCCTCACAATCGAGCATTGATGGGGAGATATTAAAATATAAATATCAATACCTTGTTTCCCAGAGTGACTGGCTCTTTCTAAAGAATCTGGAATAGAAAGAACAGAATTTCAGTTCACCAATCAGAGGAAAGTCTCTGTGTCCAGTTATCAGAATGGTTTGAAAACTCTCCGTCCCGTTTTAATGAGATTGAAATCTGTAAGGGTGACGTATTGTTGAAAGATGGGGATAAATACCTTTCGTATCAGGCTGACTCTCATTCTCCACAGAGTCTGAAACAGAGGGAACAGGATTTCAGATTCCAGACCACACATTCCCATATCCGAATGGATTTCAATGATCCCAATCCCACTGCAAACACCCCCACACTCAGCACCTGGACAGGTGACAGCTCCAGATAGAATTTTATATCTAATTGTGGAGGATTTACTGCTTAGAAAGAGGCCATTCGGCCCAACTGCACTGTGCTAGTGCTTATGCCCAACATAAGCCCCCTCGCACCCGTCTACATCTCATCCTATCAACATATCCTTCGTCCATGTGCACTCTCCCCACAGGCAGCAGTTCAAGTAGACAAGGCTGTAAAGAAGGTTTATAGAATGTTCTCCTTCAGTGGTACAGGTATAGAATATAACAGTAAGGATATAATGTTGGAATTGTATAAAACACTGGAGAGGCCACAACTGGAGTATTGTGTGCAGTTCTGGTCACCACATTACAGGAAGGATGTAGTTGCTCTGGAGAGGGTGCAGAGGAGGTTTACAAGAACATTGCCAGGGCTGGAAAAGTGTAGCTACACGGAGAGATTGGATCGGCTGGGAATATTTTCCTTGGAACAAAGAACGTTGCGGGATGGATTGTTTGAGGTGATCAAACTTCTGAGGGGCAGCGATAGAGTGGAGAGGATGAAATAGTTTCCCTTGGTAGAAGATTCTGGAACCAGGGCACATCGTTACAAATGAAAACTCTTTGCTGTTTTGGAACCAGCCCCATTCTGCTCCTCGTCCCCGACTCCACGTCTATTTGTCCTCATTTCAATAAAGACTTTGTTAATCCTCATGGAGACAGCTCCCATATATTAGCGCAGTCAATAATCCCCCCACACAGAGAGATCTACAAACCGGCATCTTCTGTTGAAAAAATCTCTTTGCTTTTCATTTTGGCAATTTCACCAGAATCTGAAATGAAAACCGGTTTTTGGTGAGAAAATGGGGAATGAGTGTGAAATGTTCACAATTAAAAAGTCCATCACTTGATGTGCAGTTTCCAGCTTTTTAAACACTTCTGGACAGAGATCCAGACAGCAGTTTCCAGAGAAGGATATATTCTCAAAGCAGCAAAACTTCAAAGAAGTATCCTAGTCTCTGGCAGCTCCCAGTCTCCAGACTTCAGAGAGGGGAAAACAGCGACGCTGCTCTCTCTCAAATCAAACGCAGAATCTCTGCATGAATTCTCTGTGTAAGCCCAGGTTCAGCCCATCACATGACCATATCTGTCAATCATCCCAATCCAGCCCCACTCTGCAAAATCCCAGGGGTGCACCAATAGCAGCAGGACAGCATTTGTTCAGATTGAGCAATTATACTGCTGCAGCAACGAGACAGGATGCTGGTTGTGGACAGAAAGGCTCCGATAAAATGGAAGGGACTGCCAGAAACATCCCACACAGACAGATGACTAAAATATATTTCTTCACTGTACAGTATTGTCATAATATCAATACCTTGTTTCCCAGAGTGACTGGCTCTTTCTAAAGAATCTGGAATAGAAAGAACAGAATTTCAGTTCACCAATCAGAGGAAAGTCTCTGTGTCCAGTTATCAGAACGGTTTGAAAACTCTCCGTCCCGTTTTAATGAGATTGAAATCTGTAAGGGTGACGTATTGTTGAAAGATGGGGATAAATACCTTTCGTATCAGGCTGACTCTCATTCTCCACAGAGTCTGAAACAGAGGGAACAGGATTTCAGATTCCAGACCACACGTTCCCATATCCGAATGGATTTCAATGATCCCAATCCCACTGCAAACACCCCCACACTCAGCACCTGGACAGGTGACAGCTCCAGATACAATTTTATATCTATTTGTGGAGGATTTACTGCTCAGAAAGAGGCCATTTGGCCCAACTGCTCTGTCCTATGCTTATGCCCAATTTGAGACTCCTCCCACCTGTTAGACTGTAACTAGAGATATCATTGTATTTGTTGTAATGTGACCAATCATAACAGGCTGCACGTGTCAGCTGACCCAGTAAATCATGTAACCAATGACTGAGTGATGTGGTGATCAGCTGACCAGCTGACTCAGTATAAATAAGAACCTGTTGTGAATTGTTGATTGGCTTGGATTAGCCCAGGGCGTGGCCTCAGGTTTGGAGTAATGAAGTTTCTTTACTTAACCTTTTCTTTTACGTAGATGTTGCACTAGGTTTTTTATATTTTTATTGTCTACACTTGATGAATTCTTTCTGGTGAACACCACCCATCTGCATCTCATCCTCTCAACATATTCTTCATTACTTTTCCAATTTTTAACAAAGTCTAACTTCCCCTTATATGTTCCTATTTTACAATCAGCGACCATTTCAATAAAGACTTTATTAATCCTCATGGAGCCAGCTCCCATATATTAGCACAGTCAATAATCCCCCCACACAGAGAGATCTACAAACCTGCATCTTCTGTTGAAAAAATCTCGTTGCTTTTCCTTTTGGCAATTTCACTGGAATCTGAAATGAAAACCGGTTTTTGGTGAGAAAGTGGGGAATGAGTGTGAAATGTTCACAATTGAAAAGTCCTTACATGATGTGCGGTTTCCTGCTTTTTTAACACTTCTGGACAGAGATCCAGACAGCAGTTTCTAGAGAAGGATATATTCTCAAAGTAGTAAAACTTCAAAGAAGTATCCTAGTCTCTGGCAGCTCCCAGTCTCCAGACTTCAGAGAGGGCAAAAGAGCGACGCTGCTCTCTGTCAACTCAAATGCAGAATCTTTGCATGAATTCTCTGTGTAAACCCAGGTTTAGCCCATCACATGACCACATCTGTCAATCATCCCAATCAAGCCCCACTCTGCAAAATCCCAGGGGAACACCAATAGCAGCATTCGTTCAGTTTGAGCAATTATACTGCTGCAGCAATGAGACAGGATGCTGGTTGTAGATAGAACGGCACTGATAAAATAGAAGGAACAGCTAGAAACATCCTGCACAGAATCATGACTAAAATACACTTCTTTGTGGCACAGTATCATCACAATATAGATATCTTGTTTACCAGAGTGGCCATTCAGCCCGACTGCTCTGTGCTGGTGTTTATGCCCAACATGAGCTTCCTCCCACCTGTCTGCATCTCATCCTATCTACATATCCTTCTATCTCTTTCCCATTTCTTGTTTATCCAACTTCCCCCTGAATGTTTCAATCCTATTTTCCTCACTCACTCCCTGTGGGAGTGAATTCCACATTCTCACCACTCTCTGGGTGAAGAGATTTCTCCTGAATTCCTGAGCATGGAATCCTTATCGTGTAGAAGGAGGCCATTCAGCCCATCGATGCTCAGGGACTCTCCAACACTGACTCTGAGATGTGAGATCTGGGTTTCCACCGAGGCCAATGTCAGGGTGAGTCTGACCACTGGAAATGCCATTGGCCCAAGTGGGTCTGGGATGGTGACCTGTTGCCCTTTGGCCAATCCCAGCTCAGCTGAGCTTTCTTCTAGCACACATTGGCTGCTCAAGCTGAGATATTCCTTCCTGGGTGTGGGAGTGTGTTCATCCCACACTCTCTGTCCTGCCCTTGGGTGAATTAATGCTCACATTGGTTCTAATTGACTGATTCTCCAGAGACAGTCTGGAAATACCCATTAATGCAATCTGATATATTATTAAAAGCTTAAAAAACAAACCTCGATCTTCTAAGTGGATCTGATCTTCTAACGAAGCTGGAAGAGATTCAGACAGACTGTCAGCTGCACATTAAGACTGGCAGATTCACCTAACTGAGCACACACTGTTCATTCTGCAACATGCGCTAAAAGCAGAGTTACACCAAAATCTTTTCAAATATTAACTCCCTGAATTTTTGATACTGTCAACCTGTTATTTGGGTTAAAGGAGGACCATTCATATCCTGGGTAATATTTTTATTCAACTGTGTCTCAAGTTCCTTTAAGAAATGGCTCCTTGAGGATGGTTTAGCTCTGAAATCTCACAGAAAAGGAAGGTTTGCAAACCAGAATAGTGTGTGACTTGGGAGGTTGAGTGTTCTCCAGGAAGTGGGGTCCCAGATATCTGCTGCTGTTGATGGTGGTGGTTGTGGGTTTGGAAGGTGCTGTCTAAGGAACCTTGGTGAGTTGCTGCAGTGCATCTTGTAGGTGGTACACACGGGTGCCACTGTGCATCAGTGGTGGAGAGAGGAAATGTTTGTGGAAGGGGTAGCAATCAAATGGGGCTTCTTTGTCCTGGATGACATTAGAGGAACTTCTCTGGGCCAGGTAGTTACAGTCTTTCCAACCCTGGTGAAACCTGTCCCGGGACCATCTGGAGAGGAATGGAGACACAGGAGGTAGGGAGAAAATTCACTTTACTCACCATCACCGAGTCTCTCCCCTGAGCGCCCAGAAACTCCTGCAATCAACAGAGACACACTGAGATTAAAGAAATACTCCCTGAACGATGGAACATGTTAGAGGGTCTCATTTCACTCCATCTGTCTGTCCCTCGATCTGTTCCTCTCTTGCTCTGCTTCCCATTCATAGAATCATAGAGTCCCTACAGTGCAGAATGAGGCTATTTGGCCCATTGAGTCTGCACTGACCACAATCCCACCCAGGCCCCATCCCCATAACCCCAAGTATTTACCCTAGCTAGTCCCCCTGACACTAAGGGACAAGGCACCTAACCTGCATGTCTTTCGGACTGTGGGAGGAAACCGGAGCACCTGGAGGAAACCCACGCAGACACGGGGAGAATATGCAAACTCCACACAGACAGTTCTGCCTGTCTGTTCTGTTCTATTGGTTTGTCTTTTGGTCTCACTCTGCTTCACTCCTCTTTCTCCCACTCAGCTGGAGGATAGAGGAATGAAGTGATCAGGATAACTGTGTCAGAGAAACCAGATCGCCGACTCTGTAAATCTCAGCTGTTCTGCCAAATCCCAGTGTGAGAATTGATCAATTTAATCAAGGTCATTTAGAATCCAAAGTAATTATTGCAAAGTACAAACCTTCGGTATCAACTGATCCTTGTTTATCTGCAGAAAGAAAAGATACTTAAATATGAAACTGGATAAAATCAGTTAAATTTCTGGAGATTGTTTTTTAATCATGGTTTTTTATTCTTTCACGGGTGTCGCTGGCTAGATCGGGAATTATTGTCCATCCCTAATTGTCCCTTGAGAAGGGGGTGGTGAGCTGCCTCTTGAACCCACTGCTGTCCCTGAGGTGTAGGTACACCCACAGTGCTGTTAGGGAGAGAGTCCCAGGATTTTGACCCAGTGACAGTGAAGGAATGACTGATCTTGTTCCAAGTCAGGATGGTGAGTGACTTCGGGGTGGGGGGGATCTGCAGGTGGGGGTGTTCCCAGCTACCTGCTACCCTTGTCCTTCCAGATGGAAGAGGCCATGGATTTGGAAGGTGCTGTCCAGGGAACCTTGGTGGGTTGCTACATCTTGTAGATGGTACACATGGCTGCCACTGTTTGTCAGTGTGGAGGGAGTGGATAATTGTAGATGTGGTGCCAACCAAGCAGGCTGTTTTATCCTGGATGGTGCTGAGCTTCATGAGTGTTGGAGCTGCACCCATCCAGGCATGTTGACAGCATTCCATCACATTCCTGACTTGTGCATTGAAGATGGTGGACAGGCTTTGGAGAGTCAGGAGGTGAGTTATTCATCACAGAATTCCTAGCCTTTCAACTGTTCTGGTAGCCACAGCATTTATCTAGCTAGTCCAGTTCAGTTTCTGGTCGAGGGTAACCCCCAAAATGTTGATTGTGGGGAATTCAGTGATGATATTGTGGTTGAATAGCAAGGGGTGATATGGTTGGATCCTCTCTTGTTGGAGATGGTCATTTCCTGGCACTTGTGTGACTCGAATGTTATTTGCCACTTGTCAGCCCAAGTCTGGATATTGTCCAGGTCTTGCTGCATTTTGACATGGTCCGTTTCAGTATCTGAGGAGTTATATACTGAGGAGTTACCAATGGTAAACGTTGTGCAGTCATCAGCGCGTATCCCCACCTCTGACCTTATAATAGAAGGAAGGACATTGATGACACAGCTGGAGGTGGTTGGGTCTCGGACCCTCCCCTGAGGAACTCCTGTAGCAGTGTCCTAGAGCTGAGATAATTGACCCATAACCATCTTCCTTTGTGCCGGGTAGGACTCTAACCAGCAGAGAGTTTTCCCCCAATTCCCACTGACTCCAGTTTCGCGAGGGCTCCTGAATGCCGGCTAACACTGCCTCGATGTGAAGGGCAGTCACCGTCACCTCTGGAACACATCTCTTTGTTTGTGTTTGAACTAAGGCTGTAATGAGAAGCTGGGAGATGAGTAGCTGAGTGTTGTTTGAAAGCTCAGTTAAATCACCTTTACTGATAATTGATGGGAGATTGTTAGTGTGATCAGTAACCGGGTTGGATTTGCCCTGCTGTCTGTGGCTAATGTTGGATAATAGTTAGTAATCCTGGGTAAAGCAGCTGATTAGCTACAGATTCCAGTATGATGTGTAATCGAGATTATCTTGTCTTTTTACAAAGTGACCTTGGAATAAGTGGAGTGTATAAACAACAAGAGGGTTACAGAGGAGGATCCCAGCACATCTGCCTGCTGCAATGTGGCAGAATCTCAAAGCTGGGATGTCCCTGACCTGTCCCACAGTCTGCATTGCAGTGGGTCAGTGACAGTGGAGTTCTGTGTAATCTCTCCCCCTGCCTTGGGATTAGGGAAGGGGGCAGGTTAGGCAGAGTTCCCGCTCCGTGTCTGTGTCGACAGACTGCGTTGGGTGGATCAGGGTCGGGGGCTGGGGAGTGAATCCCACAGACACTCACTATCTACCTGCCCGGTGAGGAACAGCCCCAGGGTGAGGGGAGTGGGATCTCCCTAACCCTGAGGCAGCTCCTCCCAGTGTCAGCACCGTCAGGAGAGCAGGGGAAAGTGAATGGGAAAGGGAAAGTACTGACCATCTCCATGACTCTCATCGGAGCGACTGGACAATCCTGCAACAAGGAGAGAGGGACAGAGATTGAAACAATATCTACTGAAGGCAGCAGGCAGCGACCCTCCAACATCCCGAGCAGGAAACCCCACAAACTTTCCCTACTGCCTGACCTCTTGTCCCCCCTCCCCCCCAGTAGCCAACCTACTACCCCCTCAGTAGCTCACCCACTAACAAAACCTTTACCTGACACCCACCCCCCACCTCCCTCCCCCACCCCCGCCCCCCGAGAAAACAGAATCTGACTCAGCAACAGACTCAAGACCGCCCCCCCCCCCAGCCAAAAAACCCCCCAAAACACGTCTCCAACACACACACAACACTTGGATTTCCACCCCAGCCCCCAGAAACCCACAAACTCCCAAGCTCGCAGCCCCCTCCCCAAAACACCCCCCACCTCAACAACTGCCTCCCCCCCCCCAAAACAGCCCCCACCTCAACAACTGCCTCCCCAAAACAGCCCCCACCTCAACAACCATCTCCCCCGTCCCCAAAACACACCCCCCCAACAACCACCTCCCCAAAAACACACCCCCCCAACAACCACCTCCCCAAAACACACCCCCCCAACAACCACCTCCCCAAAACACACCCCCCCAACAACCACCTCCCCAAAACACACCCCCCCAACAACCACCTCCCCAAAACACACCCCCCCCAACAACCACCTCCCCAAAACAGCCACCACCTCAACAACTGCCTCCCCCCTCCCCCAACCACCTAAAATACAACAGAAGCGGACCATCACCCTGTTTTCCTTTGTCTGTTCTCTCCGGCCTCCCCACCCCCCAAACCTACCCCCTCCTCTTTTCTGCCATGCTACGGTGCCCCCCTGCGTTCCCCACCACCCCTCACCCACTCACCACCCGCCACAAGAAAAAACTAACACGAATTATTTGATTTTTAAGAAGAAAAAGGCCCAGGAGGCAGGAAGATAACAGGATAAAGGACGAGGCATCACGGAGAGGAGGAGGGGTTGGGCCTGAGCTGAAAGAGGAGTGGTGAAGAATGAAGATAAGGGGCCATGTCCTCTCTCTGTGTCCCACCCCAAACATCTGACACTGGGGGCTCATCAGGAACTTGCTGCAGTCTCAGCCCCCACCCCCCACCCCCCTCACTCCCTCTGTCACAGAATCAAATCAGCAACATCTATCCTGCCCGATAAGAGGCCAAAGGACAGGTTTCAGTTGGTTAATAACCAGCACTCTGTCGTATATGTTTTGATTTGATTTATTATTGTCCCATGTATTGGTATACAGTGAAAAGAATTATTGCACACTGTACAGACACAGCATACTGTTCATAGAGTACATAGGGGATGAGGAAAGGAGAATGTAGTGTTACAGTCATAGAATCCCTACAGAAGGAGACCATTCGGCCCATCAAGTCTGTACCGACAACAATCCCACTCAGGCCCTATCCCCATAACCCCGCATATTTACCTTGCTAATCCCCCCGACAGCCATTCCACCTAACCCACACATCTTTAGATTGTGGGAGGAAACCAGAGCACCCGGAGGAAACCCACGCAGATATGGGGAGAACATGCAGACTCCACACAGACAGTGGCCCAAGCCGAGAATCAAACCCGGGTCCCTGGTGCTGTGAGGCAGCAGTGCTAACCCACTGTACCACTGTGACACCCATTGTCATAGTCATAGCTAGGGTGTAGAGAAAGGGAGACAAACGTCTCTCTCTATGTCTCACGGATCTCTCTCACCCTTCTGTCACTCTCTGTTTTTATCTCTGAGATTGGGGGTGGATAATGGAACAAATAGGATGATCAGGGTTAGCAATTCGAGCTGCCACTCTGTCTGTCTGTCTCACCCTTTTCCTGTCTGTCTCACTCCTCTCCACCCTCTTCTATCTGTCTCTCTTGCTCCATCACTGTCTCTCCCTGTTTCTCTTTCTGCCTCTCTCCTACAATCAATAAATTACAAAACCGCCTTAGAAATCTGACACTCCTCCCTCACAGCAGCCTTTCTCTGTTATAGATTAGAGAGCTGTCCTTTCCTCTCATTTGTCAAGATGAGAATTTATTGATTTCAGCAAGGTCATTAGAATCCAGTTTAAATATTAAAATCTACAAACCTTCAATATCAGCCTCTTCTCGTACATCTGCACAAACAAGGAAATAATTAAATAATTAGAGCAGAAACATTCAGACTGATTTCACAATCAAACCTCCTTTGAGAAGAGTGGCCGGAGAGGGAAGGTATACTGACCGTCACTCAGACTGTCCGCAGAGCGACTGACGATAGCTGTAACACAGACACCAAAAATTACAATCACTTTCTACAAAGGTCAAATGTCAATATTAGCAGAATATTGTACAATGCTGGACTTCGTAGCTGATCGTATCTCACTGTCCACCTATCGGTCCATCCATCCAACTGTCTCTCTGTCTGCGTGTCTGTCTGTTTATCTGCCCATCCGTCTGTCTACCTATCTCTCCCTCTGTCATGTTCTTCTTTATTCCCTCTCACACTCTCTCCCTCTCTCACACTCTGTCCCTCACACACTCCCTCTCTCACACTCTCTCCCTCACACACTCCCTTGCTATCAATCCCGTTATCCCAATGGGGCAAACACTCCTGGGAATGTGATTCTCTTCCCAGACGGGATACAATATCCTGATTTCCTAATTTTAGGGATTAGGGTTTATTTGTTGGTGGGTGTGGGCATTGCTGGCTGGCATTTATTGCCCATCCTCAATTGCCCTTGGTGAGCTGCCTCCTGAACCAACTGCAGTCCCTGAGGTGTAGGTACACCCACAGTGCTGTTAGGGAGGGAGTTCCGGGGTTTTCACTCAGTGACAGTGAAGGAACGGCCGATATATTTCCAGGTCAGGATGGTGGGACTTGGAAGGGAGCTTGCAGGTGCTGGCATCCCCATGTATCTGCTGCCCTTGTCCTTCTGGATGGAAGTGGTGGTGGGTTTGGAAGGTACTGTCTAAGGAGCCTTGGTGAATTGCTGTAGTGCGTCTTGTAGATGGTACACACTGCTGCTACAGTGGTGGAAGGAGTGGATGTTTGTGGATGGGGTGCCAGTCAAATGGGCTGCTTTGCCCTGGATGGTTTTTGAGCTTCCTGAGTGTTGTCGGAGCTGCCCCCATCCAGGCAAGTGGGGAGTATTCTATCACACTCCTGACTTGTGCATTGAAGATGGTGGACAGGCTTTGGGGAGTCAGGAGGTGAGTTATTCACCACAGGATTCCCAGCCTCTGACCTGTTCTGGTAACCACAATATTTATATGGCTGGGTCCAGTTCAGTTACTGGTAAGTGATAACCCCCAGGATGTTTACAGTGATGGATTCAGTGATGATATTGCGGTTGAATAGCAAGGGGTGATATGGTTGGATCCTCTCTTGTTGGAGATGGTCATTTCCTGGCACTTGTGTGACTCGAATGTTATTTGCCACTTGTCAGCCCAAGTCTGGATATTGTCCAGGTCTTGCTGCATTTTGACATGGTCCGTTTCAGTATCTGAGGAGTTATATACTGAGGAGTTACCAATGGTAAACGTTGTGCAGTCATCAGCGCGTATCCCCACCTCTGACCTTATAATAGAAGGAAGGACATTGATGACACAGCTGGAGATGGTTGGGTCTCGGACACTCCCCTGAGGGATATGGACCACCTCAGTATCTGTGGAGGGTTATGAAGGATACTGAATATTGTGCAGTTCTCAGCGAACACCCCCACTTCTGACCTTACAATGGAAAGGGGATTGCAGGGCCAAGGGGCCTCAAGGTCACTGTATAAGGTCACGGGATCATTGTGTAAGATCGCAGAGTCATGGTAAAGGGTTCCTGCTCCAACTGAATCCTCACAAGGTCACTGGCTCAGGTACGGAGCGGGGGGGAGGTCCGTGTGAGGGAGAAATCAGTCCCAGGAAATAACCTGACAGTGAAAATGCCACATTGGTAATAATGAGTGGAACGCAGACCCAGAGAGCTCTCTTACAGATGGGATGTTGGAAATATAAAGGATTAGCACTCAGCTCCTTAACAATAGTTTAATAAATGTTTAAATAAATAACCCAACATTACAGCAGACAATACTTATTGAAAATCTTCCTGAGGGAGGGAGGTTCCTGTAGGAATTCCAGTGTAATAACCTCCCCGGATAGTTGCAGCCTCACTAACAGCTGAACACGTTCTCTGCTGGATTTATTATTGAGACAGAAATCCTTACCTCTGCACCAGGACTGTCCCAGCAATCCAAGGAGCGTGAGAAGAATGAAAATCCTCATCTTCAGTAACCTTGCTGCTGAGAGCTGTGAATTGCTGGAAATTCTGTAATTGTTGTGTTTAACTGTCAGCTCCAACCTTTTATACCATTTCTATTGACAGCCAGAGCCAGTCACATGGTGTTGCGGCTGCTACCATTCACTAAGAGGAAGGAGCAGAGTAAACCACAGAGAGAGAGAGAGAGAGAAACCCTTCCCCTGGTTTACAAATATACCTGGCCCCAGAGTCCCAGATCACAATGTGTGAGGGGGGGTGGGGGGCGAGTGTAACAACCCAGACAAATCATTCCACTCCCTCAGAGCTGTTATTGGGATTTATTCCGGGAGCCTGTGGTCATTTTGGAGTTTGACCACAACTTCTATTTGTAAATGTATTAATTTTTCTTATTTTGGGTCTGCTTTCAGTTCTGGACATCCTTTCCTGCATTCCAGCCAGAATTCCAATCCACTGGAATCATCTCATGGCTCGGAGCAGCTTCCTTACATCACTGCCCCCAGTGCCAGCCACTTCGTGTCTGCTTTCCCTCTCCCTCTCACTGCCTCTGCTGCAGGGAAAGGACCCTCCCCCGGCTCCCCACACCCCCATGCACCCCCTCCCCACACCCCCCCTGCCCCCCACTCCCCCTGCCCCCCACTCCACCTGTCCCCCCACCCCCTCTGCCCCCAATCCCCTCTGTCCCCACTCCCCCCGCCCCCCTGCTACCCCTGGCACCCCCACTCCCCCTGCCCTCCACTCCCTCCTGCCCCCGACTCCCTTCTGTCCCCCACCTCCACTGTCCCCCAATCCCCTCTGTTCCCACTCTTCCCTGCCCCCCACTACCCCAGCACCCCCACTCTCCCTGACCTCTACTCCCTCCTGCCCCTCACTCCCTTCTGCCCCCAATCCCTCTTCCCCCATGACCCACCCACCCCCCCCACTTTCCCTTGCTCCCCACTCCCTCCACCCCCACACTCCCCCCCTGCCCCCCATCCCCTCACTGCCCACCACTGTCCCCTGCTCACACTCTCTCATACTTACACACTCACAGTCACACATTCACACACAGTCACACACACACACACTCACACTCACACACACACACACACTCACACACTCTCACACACACACATTCGCACACACACACACACACACACTCACACACACACACTCACACTCACATTCACACACTCTCACACACAAACACTCACATACCCACACAGACATTCACATACACATTCAGACACACACACACACTCACACACACAGTCACACACACACACTCACACACACACACTCACACACACACACACACTCACACACACACACTCACCCACACCCACACACTCACACACACACACACACTCACCCACACCCACACACTCACACACTCACACACACACACTCACCCACACCCACACACTCACACACTCACACACACACACTCACACACACAGTCACACATTCACACACACACACTCACACACACACACTCACACACACACTCACACACACACACACTCACACACACACACTCACACACACACTCACACACAAACACAAACCCACACCTGGACCATGAGGATGGAGGATGGATGAGCTATTCAACTTCAATACCTTCACAATTACACCATGTGTTCCAGGCTACCGATCAAGGACAGGAGCTCAGGAAAGGGGGTTGCCAATAGGGTGGAATAGTGGTTAGTGCTACTGCCTCACAGTGCCAGGGACCCGGGTTCGATTCCCGGCTCGGGTGGGGCGGGAAGTCAATGGGACAATAAAAAGGAGGGGGGGCAGGGTTTCACATTTCTTTTATGAGGTATAAAAATCTTGGAAACAAGAAATAAAAACAGTTTGACCATCAAACATCATCCAGATTTTGGTGAGGTGTAAAAGTAACAGGGTTGTTGTGGTGGGAGATTTTAACTTTCCCTCAATTGACTGGGACTCACTTAGTGCTAGGGGCGTGGATGGGGGCAGAGTTTGTTAGGAGCATCCAGGAGGGCTTCCTGAAACAGCATGTTGATAGTCCAACTAGGGAAGGGGCCATACTGGAGCTGGTATTGGGGAATGAACCCAGCCAGGTGGTCGACGTTTCAGTAGGGGAGCAGTTTGGGAACAGTGACCACAATTTAGTAAGCTTTAAGGTACTGATGGATAAAGACAAGTGTAGTCCTCAAGTGAAGGTGCTAAACTGGGGGAAGGCTAATTACAACAATATTAGGCAGGAACTGAAGAATGTAGATTGGGGGCAGATGTCTGAGAGCAAATCAACATCTGGCATATGGGAGGCTTTCAAGTGTAAGTTGATCGGGACCCTTCCTGTAAGGATGAAGGAAAAGTATGACAAGTTTTGGGAACCTTGGATAACGAGAGATATTGTGAGCCGTGTCAAAGAGAAAAAGGAAGCATTTGTCAAAGCTAGGAGGCTGGGAACACACAAAGCAAGTGTGGAATAGAAGGAAAGTAGCAAGAAACTTAAGCAAGGAGTAAGGAGGGCTAAAAAGGGTCATGAAAAATCATTGGCCAGCAGAATTAAGGAAAATCCCAAGGCTTTTTATACATATATAAAGAGCAAGAGGGTATCCAGGGAGAGGGTTGGCCCACTCAATGACAAGGGAGGGAATTGTTTACGATTTACATAGATGATTTGGAGTTGGGGACTAAGTGTAGTGTGTCAAAATTCACAGATGACACTAAGGTGGGTGGCAGAGAAAAGTGTGCAGAGGATGCTGAAAGTCTGCAAAGGGGTACAGATTGTCTGAGTGGGTGGGCAAGGGTCTGGCAAATGGAGTACAATGTTGGTAAATGTGAGGTCATCCATTTTGGTAGGAATAACAGCAAAATGGACTAATATTTAAATGGTAAAAAATTGCAGCATGCTGCTGTGCAGAGGGACCTGGGTGTCCTTGTGCAGGAATCTCAAGGAGTTGGTTTGCAGGTACAGCAGGGAATGAAGAAGGCAAATGGAATTTTGTCCTTCATTGCCAGAGGGATGGAGTTTAAAAACAGTGAGATTATGTTGCAGCTGTATAAGGTGCTGGTGAGGCCACACCTGGAGTACTGTGTACAGTTTTGGTCTCCTTACTTGAGAAAGGATATACTGGCACTGGAGGGGGTGCAGAGGAGATTCACTAGGTTGATTCTGGAGTTGAGAGGGTTGGCTTATGAGGAGATACTGAGTAGACTGGGGCTATACTCATTGGAATTCAGAAGAATGAGGGGAGATCTTATAGAAACATATAAGATTATGAAGGGAATAGATAAGATAGAAGCAGGGAAGTTGTTTCCACTGGTGGGTGAAACTAGAACTAGGGGGCATGGCCTCAAAATAAGAGGGAACAGATTTGGGACTGAGTTGAGGAGGAACTTCTTCACACAAAGGGTTGTGAATCTGTGGAATTCCCTGCCCAGTGAAGCAGTTGAGGCTCCCTCATTGAATGTTTTTAAGGCAAGGATAGATAGATTTTTGAACAGTAAAGGAATTAAGGGTTATGGTGAGCGGGCGGGTAAGTGGAGCTGAGTCCATGAAAAGATCAGCCATGATCTTATTGAATGGCGGAGCAGGCTCGAGGGGCCAGATGGCCGACTCCTGCTCCTAGTTCTTGTGTTCTTATTAATCTATGCATGGAGCCAGAGGAAATGGGCGAGGTATTAAATGAGTACCTTGCATCAGTATTCACCAAACAGAAGGACTTGGATGATGAGTCTGGGGAAGGATGTGTACATAGTTTGAGTCATGTTGAGATCAGAAAAGAAGAGGTACTGGGGGTCTTGAGAAACTTTAAGGTGGACAAGTCCCCAGGACCTGATGGGATATACCCCAGAATACTGAGAGAGGCAAGAGAGGAAATTGCTGGGGCCTTGAATGAAGTCTTTGTATCCTCACTGGCTACAGGCGAGATAGAGTAAGTAGTCTCACAACACCAGGTTAAATTCCAACAGGTTTATTTCAACTCTCGCCCCTTCAGGTGAGTGAGAAGATGTGTTCACAAACATGGCATATACAGACACAAACTGGGTCAGTACTGAGGGAGTGCCACACTGTCAGAGGGTCAGTGCTGAGGGAGTGCCACACTGTCAGAGGGTCAGTGCTGAGGGAGTGCCACACTGTCAGAGGGTCAATGCTGAGGGAGTGCCGCACTGTCAGAGGGTCAGTGCTGAGGGAGCGCCGCACTGTCAGAGGGTCAGTACTGAGGGAGTGCCGCACTGTCAGAGGGTCAGTGCTGAGGGAGTGCCACACTGTCAGAGGGTCAGTACTGAGGGAGTGCCGCACTATCAGAGGGTCAGTGCTGAGGGAGTGCCGCACTGTCAGAGGGTCAGTACTGAGGGAGTGCCGCACTATCAGAGGGTCAGTGCTGAGGGAGCGCCGCACTGTCAGAGGGTCAGTGCTGAGGGAGCGCCGCACTGTCAGAGGGTCAGTACTGAGGGAGTGCCGCACTGTCAGAGGGTCAGTGCTGAGGGAGTGCCACACTGTCAGAGGGTCAGTACTGAGGGAGTGCCGCACTATCAGAGGGTCAGTGCTGAGGGAGTGCCGCACTGTCAGAGGGTCAGTACTGAGGGAGTGCCGCACTATCAGAGGGTCAGTGCTGAGGGAGTGCCGCACTGTCAGAGGGTCAGTACTGAGGGAGTGCCGCACTGTCAGAGGGTCAGTGCTGAGGGAGTGCCACACTGTCAGAGGGTCAGTACTGAGGGAGTGCCGCACTATCAGAGGGTCAGTGCTGAGGGAGTGCCGCACTGTCAGAGGGTCAGTACTGAGGGAGTGCCGCACTGTCAGAGGGTCAGTGCTGAGGGAGTGCCGCACTGTCAGAGGGTCAGTGCTGAGGGAGTGCCGCACTGTCAGAGGGTCAGTGCTGAGGGAGTGCCGCACTGTCAGAGGGCCAGTGCTGAGGGAGCGCCGCACTGTCAGAGGGTCAGTGCTGAGGGAGTGCCGCACTGTCAGAGGGTCAGTGCTGAGGGAGTGCTGCACTGTCAGAGGGTCAGTGCTGAGGGAGTGCTGCACTGTCAGAGGGTCAGTGCTGAGGGAGTGCTGCACTGTCAGAGGGTCAGTGCTGAGGGAGTGCCGCACTGTCAGAGGGTCAGCGCTGAGGGAGTGCCGCACTGTCAGAGGGTCAGTGCTGAGGGAGTGCCGCACTGTCAGAGGGGCTGTCTTTAGGAGTAGGTGTTTTCTCTCTCAGGTCAATATAGAGGATGTCACGGTGATTATTTAGCGGAAGTTCTGGGTGATCTCCCCGGGGGATAACTTTTATCCTTCAGTCAACATTAGAAAAAACCCTGGTGATTGGCTCTTCATCAAACTGCAGTTTATGGAGTCTTGCTGTGCACTGAATGCCTGCCATGTTTCCTGTGTTACAGCAGTGAATATTTCCCAAGTATTTCATTGGTTGTTAAAGGCAATGTTGAGTGATTTGACGCTGTATTGGAAACACGAGTTTCCAGTGGAGTGTGAGAAGGGAGTCACGAGTGAGAGTATTATTCCGGATCTCTGGATTACTCGCCTCGTGACAATAACACCACACCTCCCATTTGCTACATTATAAGAGGGGCCATGACACCTCCGAAAGAGACTTCTTTGGCTGATAAGGTTTTTAGATTTCCTGAGGCTGTGGAAGGTTCTATAAAAATGGGAGCTTTAATTTTTCATTCAGCATAAACTTGCTGAGGGATAAATTTATGGAGGGAAATGGGCCAAACACAGGCAGCTGGGATTAGCTTAGTGATTAATAAAAAGGGCAGCATGGACAAGTTGGGCCGAAGGGCCTGTTTCCATGCTGTAAACCTCTATGACTCTCCGACCTCTACAATACAAGGGTCCATGTTAGTTTCGGAGCCAGTGGTCAAGGGTTCCGGCTGGATCTGAGCTGGGTCAGCAGCTGCCACTAAAGCTCGGGCCTCTGGTCTCTGAGCCCCTCCTCTCCCCCACCCTCCTTCTGTAAGACACCATTTAGAACCTGCCTATTCCACCCAGCTGTCCATCAGTCGAGCTATTTCCTCACCACATGGCTCACTCTCAAATTCCAGGCTCCTGTGAAGCAACATGTGGAATGTTTTACACACATTCAAGGTGCTATATCAATACCAGTTGTTGTTATGGATTGAAACAGTTTGTGAAGAACAAGATAGAGTCAATGTCAAAAAATGAAGGAGATTGTCATCGACTTCAGGAAGCATAGAGGAGAACATGTCCCTGTCAACCTCAATGGGGATGAATTGGAGTGGTCAAGAGCTTCAGGTTTTTAGGTGCCTAGATCTCCAACAATCTGTCTGATCCCCCCATGCTGTCACTATAGTTAAGAAAGCCCCACCAACGCCTCTACTTTCTCAGAAGACTAAGGAAATTTGACATGTCAGCTACAACTCTCACTAACTTCTACAGATGCCCCATAGAAAGCATTCTTTCTGGTTGTATCACAGCTTGGTCTGGGCTCCTGCTCTGCCCAAGACTGCAAAGAACTACAAAAGGACATTAATGTAGCCCAATCCATCACACAAACCAGCCTCCCATCCATTGACTCTGTCTACACTTCCTGCTGCCTCAGCAAAGCAGCCAGCATAATTAAGGACCCCCACGCACCCCAGACATTCTCTCTTCCTTTGGGAAAAAGATACAAAAGTCTGAGGTCATGTACCGACCGACTCAAGAACAGCTTCTTCCCTGCTGCTGTCAGACTTTTGAATGTACCTACCTCGCACTAAGCTGATCTTTCTCTGCACCCGAGCTATGACTGTAAACCTACTTTCTGCACTCTCTCCTTTCCTCTATGAATGATATTGTTTTTTCTGTAAAGTGCAGAAGAAACAATACTTTTCACTGTATGTTAAAACATGTGACAAAAATCAAATCAATAGCTGGACTGATGTGTGTGAGAGCTGGGACAGTCAGGATGGGGCCAGGTCAGGAACAGTGACCTTAGCAACACTTCCAGAGACTCAAACCCACATCCCGAGCAGGGAATGGTCTGAGGACAAAGGCGTCCAGTAACACTCAGGGCCTTAGCTTGGACATGGCTGACCAGTAGCGGTGTAGTTACTGAGCTCAGCGTGTGCTCTGGCCAATATATCCACTCAGAATGCACTGAGACAAACATTCCAGGTTTCAGAGTGTTCACTGATCCTGGAAATCAAACAGCATTATGGCCAGAGAACGATCTGGAACTTCCACCCCGACCCAATGGTGTCCCCTCAGTGGAGGTGTGTGTGGGTTGGGAGAGAGGTGGGCGTGTAGCGACATAGAACCCAGAGAGCCAGGATAATCCCCTGGAGATACACCTTCAATGGCAGCCGGTGGAATTGAAATTCAACTAAAAAAGTCTGGAATATAAAGCTCATTTCAGTAACAGTGACCATGACAACTATCCCCGATTGTCATAAAAACCCATCTGTCCCTTTAGGGAAAGGAATCTGCTGTCCGCTCCTGGCCTGGTCTATATGTGAATCCAGAACCACAGCAATGAGGTTGATCCACATTACCCTCTGAAATGGCCAGGCAGAACGCTCAGTTCAAGGGTAATTAGGGATGGGCCTTTCCAGAGAATAAAAAAAAGTCATGTTGTGATGCACCCCATTGTCAAATAGCCAGCCACTGCACACCAGATTATTCCAATTCTCTACCTGCATGTCATGGTGCACTAAGGCAGATTTTTGTCTGTTTCCGTAGTGGGGTTTTTACCTGGAACAGGTTCTTAGTCTGTTGCCAGGAGACTTACAGCTTAAGGGACCCCACTCCACATCAAACATAGAACATAGAACATAGAACATTACAGCGCGGAACAGGCCCTTCGGCCCACAATGTTGCGCCGACCAGTCTTATTTTTAAAAAAAAAACATTGACCCACTAATCTAAACCACTCCTTTTTCGTCCATAAACCTATCCACCAATCTCTTAAACGCCCCCAAACTAGGCGCATTTACAACTGCAGCAGGCAGGGCATTCCAGTCCCTCACCACCCTCTGGGTAAAGAACCTGCCCCTGACATCCGTCCTATAACTACCCCCCCCTTAATTTAAAGCCATGCCCCCTCGTGCTAGATTTCTCCATCCGAGGAAACAGGCTATCACCATCCACCCTATCTAAACCTCTAATCATCTTATATGTTTCTATAAGATCCCCTCTTAGCCGCCTTCTTTCCAGTGAAAACAACCCCAAATCCCTCAGTCTCTCCTCATAGGACCTCCCCTGCATACCAGGCAACATCCTGGTAAACCTCCTCTGCACCCTCTCCAAAGCCTCCACATCCTTCCTGTAATGTGGGGACCAGAACTGCACACAGTACTCCAAGTGCGGCCGCACCAGAGTTGTGTACAGTTGCAACATGACGCTGCGACTCCTAAATTCAATCCCCCTACCAATAAACGCCAAGACACCGTATGCCTTCTTAACAACCTTATCTACTTGATTCCCAACTTTCAGGGATCTATGTACACATACACCTAGATCCCTCTGCTCCTCCACTCTATTCAAAGTCCTCCCGTTAGCCCTATACTCAACACATCTGTTATTCCTACCGAAATGGATTACCTCACACTTCTCCGCATTAAACTCCATCCGCCACCTCGCGGCCCAGCTCTGCAACCTGTCCAAGTCACCCTGCAAACTTCGACACCCTTCCTCACAATCTACCACACCTCCGACTTTGGTGTCATCAGCAAACTTACTAATCCACCCAACTATACCCTCATCCAGATCATTAATAAAGATTACGAACAGCAGTGGCCCCAAAACAGATCCCTGAGGCACACCACTCGTAACCGAACTCCATGATGAATAATTACCATCAACCACCACCCTCTGTCTCCTATCTGCTAACCAATTCCTGATCCAAGTACCTAAATTACCACCAATCCCATACATCTGCATTTTCTGCAGAAGCATACCATGGTGAACCTTATCAAACGCCTTACTAAAATCCATATATACCACATCTACTGCCTTACCCCTATCCACCTCTTTGGTCACCTTCTCAAAGAACTCAATAAGGTTAGTAAGGCACGACCTTCCCGCTACAAAACCATGCTGACTATCTCTAATCAATTCATTACTCTCCAAATAACTATAAATCCTATCCCTAATAATTCTTTCTAAAACCTTGCCCACTACAGAAGTAAGACTCACTGGTCTATAATTCCCAGGGAAGTCTCTGCTCCCCTTCTTAAACAATGGGACAACATTCGCTGTCCTCCAATCATCCGGTACTATACCAGAGACCAACGACGACCTGAAGATCAGAGCCAGTGGCTCTGCAATCACCTCTCTTGCCTCCCATAGAATCCTAGGGTAAATCCCGTCAGGACCAGGGGACTTATCTATTTTCAACCCTTCTAGAATATCCAACACATCCTCTGTATCAACTACAATACTTTCTATTTTACACCCCTTCACCCCAGTGACCTCCTCAGCTACATTCATATCGTCCTGTGTGAACACCGAAGAGAAATAATGGTTCAATGCCTCTCCAATCTCTTCCGGTTCCACACACAACTTCCCCCTACTGTCTGTAACTGGCCCTAATCTTGCCCTGACCAACCTTCTATTCTTGACATACCTATAGAACGCCTTAGGATTCTCCTTAATCCTATCAGCCAAAGTCATCTCATGCCCTCTTCTAGCCCTTCTTAACTCCCTCTTCAACTCCCTCCTAGCCAATCTAAAGCTTTCTACTGCACTACCCGAGCCCTCAAGCCTCATCCGAACATAAGCCTCTTTCTTCTTCCTAACCAACAAATCAACTTTTTTCGTGCACCACGGTTCCCTAGCCCTACCAATTCCTCCTTGCCTGACAGGGACATACCTATCACAGACCCACAGTAGCTGCTCCTTGAACAAACTCCACATTTCAGACGTTCCTAGTCCCTGTAATCTCCTAGTCCAACCAATGCTTCCTAATTCTCTCCTAATGGCCTCATAGTTACCCTTCCCCCAGCTAAAACTACTGACCCGAGGTTCATGCCTATCCCTTTCCATCACTAAGGTGAACGTAACCGAATTGTGGTCACTATCACCAAAAAGCACACCAACTTCCAAGTCTAGCACCTGGTCTGGCTCATTTCCCAGCACCAAGTCCAATATAGCCTCACCTCTAGTTGGCCTATCTACATATTGAGTTAAAAAACCTTCCTGCACACTTTGAACAAAAACTGACCCCTCTAACGAGCTAGAGCTATAGCTATTCCAATCAATGTTAGTAACATGACTGACCTGGAGTCTCTCCTGCCCTCACTACCAGCCATTGGCGTGTTTGGGAGGATTCGCAGGTTGATACCCAACTTGTTTGGCCGTGTGGTGGACACACCTTCCTTGGCCATCAAGTCCTGGGGTGTGATTTGAACCTGGAGTTTTCTGGCTCGGAGACAGGGACACTAACCCCACTGCGCCACGTTCAGACTGCCCCTGATGCTGCACCAGGGGCTGTACAAAAGGCAGTGTCTTCAGGAGACACAGAAATGAACTGAAACCCAGGGTTGAATTTCTGATGACTTGTTTGAGAATGAGCAGTTGCTGATTGAATCTCTCTGAGTTCCACCATCCTGATAAATATCTCACAATGAAAACACATTATGGACAAGTCTGAAATTCCTTCTCCCAACATCACAAGACGTCAATCTCTATAAAATAACACACGCTTTTCTCAGACATACCTTGTGTTTATTGGACATTTTACACCATCACTCTCACTCCAGCCATATCACTGCTTTAACTGCTAGTCCCATGTTATTCTTGAACAAATGTTTTAGAGCTTTTACCCATGATGTGGAGATGCCGGCGTTGGACTGGGGTGGACACTGTAAGAAATCTCACAACACCAGGTTAAAGTCCAACAGCTTTATTTGGTAGCACGAGCTTTCGGAGCACTGCTCCTTCATCAGGTAAGTGGGAGTTGTGTTCACAATCAGGGTATACATAGACACAAACTCAATTACAAGATAATGGTTGGAATGCGAGTCTTTACAGGTAATCAAGTCTTTACAGGTACAGGCAATGTGAGTGGAGAGTGAGTTAAGCACAGGTTAAAGGGATGTGTATTGTCTCCAGCCAGGACAGTTAGTGAGATTTTGCAAGCCCAGGCAAGTCACGGGGGTTACAGGTAGAACATAGAACAGTACAGCACAGTACAGGCCCTTTGGCCCTTGATGTTGTGCCGAGCTTTTCTGTAACCAAGATCAAGATATCCCACTCCCTATCATTCTGGTTATTTGAGTGTATCCACGATTGACGTAACAATACTGTAATATTTCCTTGAGGAAAGGAGCAAGACAAATGGGTTACGTTGCAAACAAGCACTAAAGAACATTCTCTGACATGTACTAAAATTTTGCTTGAATGGATTTATTTATTGAATTATTTAGAGTTCAAAGATTCTAAGTTAATTTGGTTAAGATTATTAACATTGAAAACAGTATGGAAATGTACATTTTTAAAATGATGACGGGATATATCAGCAAATATAGTTTTTAAATAGATTTATGATCGCTAAAATATTTGTAAAATCCAGGAAAAGGTTATTTTTAGTAACATACAGAACCTGCACCTTCATCAAAAACATTGGGAAGCCCAAAGGCAGTAAAAATAATGAAGATAGTGCAACATGAACCCAAGGTCCCGGTTGAGGCCGTCCTTATGTGTGCGGAACTTGGACCTCAGTCTCTGCTCAGCGACTGCGCTGCCGTGTGTCGTGAAGGCCGCCTTGGAGAACATTTACCCGAAGATCAGAGGCCGAATACCCGTGACAGCTGAAGCGTTCTGTGACAAGAAAGTAACACTCTTACCTGGTGATTGTCGAGCGGTGTTCATTCATCCATTGTTGTAGCGTCTGCATGGTCTCCCCAGTGTAACACACCTCGGGACATCCTTTCCTGCAGCGTATCAGGTAGGCAACATTAGCCAAGTAGCAAGAATATGTACCGTGTGATGAGCTTAGGGAATACGAGGAGGCCATTCAGCCCCTTGAACTCATGGCTGAGCCATCAGAGAATGAATATGTATCGATCTGTGAGCCCATAGCCACACTGGCCTGTCTCAGAGATATGGGATGGAAGGTGTTGGAGTCTCTCTGTGTCTCTTACTGAGTGTTGCCTCGATGTGTGAGGCTGGGCTCATCTTGGAGAAAGTGGTTTCTGGAGTTACAAAGATAATTTTTCCTTCATGCTGTCAACTGGAGCAGGGGTAACTGGGATTGGGTGGAATGTCAACCAGGAACCTGATTCCAGATTCCTAACCTACTGTCCAGTGTGTCTGTGACCTTCTCTGGGAATGTGCATGGGAATAACCTGGACAGGAGGAGACTCTGATCCAACCACCCACTCCCAGACAAATCCCCATCCACCCACTCCCAGACAAATCCCCATCCACCCTCTCCCAGACAAATCCCCATCCACCCACTCCCAGACAAATCCCCATCCACCCTCTCCCAGACAAATCCCCATCCACCCACTCCCAGACAAATCCCCATCCACCCTCTCCCAGACAAATCCCCATCCACCCTCTCCCAGACAAATCCCCATCCACCCACTCCCAGACAAATCCCCATCCACCCACTCCCAGACAAATCCCCATCCACCCACTCCCAGACAAATCCCCATCCACCCTCTCCCAGACAAATCCCCATCCACCCACTCCCAGACAAATCCCCATCCACCCACTCCCAGACAAATCCCCATCCACCCACTCCCAGACAAATCCCCATCCACCCACTCCCAGACAAATCCCCATCCACCCACTCCCAGACAAATCCCCATCCACCCACTCCCAGACAAATCCCCATCCACCCTCTCCCAGACAAATCCCCATCCACCCACTCCCAGACAAATCCCCATCCACCCACTCCCAGACAAATCCCCATCCACCCACTCCCAGACAAATCCCCATCCACCCACTCCCAGACAAATCCCCATCCACCCACTCCCAGACAAATCCCCATCCACCCACTCCCAGACAAGTCCTCAACACCATCTTGACTGCTCCAAAAACAAACCCCAGAGACCAGATAGAAATCCTGGCTAAAACCTGAGGAAAGTTCCCCTGTGGCCCCCTTCAATGTCCCAAAACTAATCCAAGTTCCCATTCTGGTTAATGCACCCAATAACTTCCTCTCTAACAGCACAGTGGGTGTACCTACACCACATGGTTTCAGGAGTCCAAGAACTGGAGATGCCAGCATTGGACTGGGGTGGGCAGAGTAAATACTCTCACAACACCAGGTTAAAGTCCAGCAGGTTTATTTGGTAGCACGAGCTTTTGAAGCGCTGCCCCTTCATCAGCTCACCTGATGTTGTGAGACTTCTTACAGAGTCCAAGAAGGCAGCTCACCACCACATTGTAAAGGGCAATTAGGGATGGGCAATAAATGCCAGTGATGCCCATACCTGGGGTAAGAAGTAAAAGCCTTTGTGTGGGACTGGTCTGTGTCCCTCAGTGCCACCCTGGGTGGGGAGGTGGAGGGGGTTATTTACTGTGTTAAAACCTGTTGAGTTGAGCTGGAGGGTGGACCTCGGAGCAGATGGAATGTGGTCAATGGAGCAACTTCCCAGCAGAGAGACGGAAATATTGACAATCCAGCGAGAATTGGGAAATGTCTTTGTGGGACAAGGTTGAGTGTGTGTGCCTGGGCAGGACAGGTAGTGAGTGGGTGGAAGGTCCCATTCTAATGTCCAGGAAGTGTTGACCACAAGATACACCACAGCATTAGTCATTGGCCTGCGGGAGCGAACACAGGAAACCTTTATGTTTGGTGGATTTAGGACATTGCTGAACCTTTTCACTGGATAAACATCTCTCCCTCCATCAGCACCAGGCACGAACAATCCATCAGAGCCCTGAGTGTCGCTGCTTTGATACAGAGGGGAGCTGCAGGTAATGTCCATGCAACTGTGAATGGGTCTGTCTGCCAGAAGGAAATAAGCAATGGGACCTGTGCTCACTCACATACACACACACACACACACACACACTCACACACACCTACAGTGCAGAAAGAGGCCATTCGGCCCATCAAGACAGCACCAACCACAATCCCACCCAGGCCCTACCCCGTAGCTTTACCCTAGCTACTCCCCTGACACTCAGAGGCAATTTAGAATGGCCGATCCACCGAATCTAAACATCTTTTGACTGTGGGAGGAAACTGGAACACCCGGAGGAAACCCACGGGGAGAATGTGCAAGCTCCAGACAGACAGTGACCCAAGCCGGGAATCGAACCTGGGTCCATGGCGCTGTGAGGCAGCAGCGCTAACCACTGTGCCACCGTGCACACATGTTCACAAACACAGACACCGCTGCTATTTGTTATTCACACACTGGGCAGAATTTGGGCAGGTGCCAGATGTTCTGGACTGCAGTTATACCAACAGCTGTTGCAGACTTTAACCCCACTAAATACATCATGACAGAGAGAATCTCTGTGCACCAATGAGAGACAGAGTAATCGGGAGGTTTTATCGTGACGTTCCGTATGGAATTGCGGTTAATCAGAGCAGAGGAAATATTCCGTTTGTCCAAACTTCCTGCTGCAACATGTCTCTCTCCCGACCCAACTTCAGCACATCCTGAAACAGGCTTCCCTGTCTCCACAGGTGCTGCCTGACCTGCTGAGCACTCCCACAGATATGGGCTGGACTGTCAGAATCGTCCCCCGTTGAATCGTTGAAATGTTTAAGACTAGGGGGCAGGTACTTAAGGTGAAAGGGGGAAAGTTTAAAGGAGATGTGAGGGGGAAGTGTTTTACACAGAGAGCGGCAGGTGCCTGGAACGTGCTGCCAGGGGTGGTGGGGGTGGAGGCAGATACGATGGGGTGGGGGGAGGTGGTTTAAGGAGCTTTAAGATAAGCACATGGATATGCAAGGAAATTGGGATATGGAGCAGGCTGAAGGCATGAGTTGAATGTGGTGTTACGTTCAGCACATTATGGGCCGAAGGGCCTGTTTCTGTGCTGTACTGTTCTATGGATATTTCTTGCATCCATATCCAATCCGTCTATTCCTTTCACCCTTGTATTTATCCAGCTCCCTATATAAACATATCAATTCTATCCCCCACTCCCCATGGGACCGAGTCCCACATTCTCCCCCACTCCCCGTGGGAGCGAGTCCCACATTCTCCCCACTCCCCGTGGGAGCGAGTCCCACATTCTCCCCACTCCCCGTGGGAGCGAGTCCCACATTCTCCCCACTCCCCGTGGGAGCGAGTCCCACATTCTCCCCACTCCCCGTGGGAGCGAGTCCCACATTCTCCCCACTCCCCGTGGGAGCGAGTCCCATGTTCTCCCCACGCTCCACGGGAATGAACCCAACACTCTCTCCACTCTCTGGGGAAAGAAGGTTTTCCTGAATTCCAAGTTGGGTTTATTAGTCCTGATCTGATGTTGATTGCTCGAGCTCTGGTCTCTGAACATGAGCGGAAACATCTCTCTGTCTCCTCTATCAAACATTCTCATCATTTGACATGTCTCCTATCAGGCCACCTCTCCTTCTCCTTCCTCCAGAAATGAGCCCCAGTGAAGTGACAAAGTGAACAGCAGCTGGGAGCGAGCAAACTGCCTCGCCTTAATGTGAGTGAGCATCGGACCAGAGGTATACTGCTGCTGGTATTGGGGCGACCCTCAATCCAGCAGCCTGGCTGGAGAATTCTCTGCACAGAAGGCCATTTGTTCCATTGTGCCTGTGCTGGACCGTTGAGTGCCAAATCCCTGCTCCTTCTCTGTGGAGCTGCTCCTGAATCCTGAACCTGTTTCACTCTGCACAGTGGGAGCTGGAAGCTGGCTCTACCTGCAGGGGTGGCTCAGAGTGTACCCAGTGGTAAGGCCATCCTACCCCCTAACCCCAATAAACACACAGCTGGCAGGAGAAGGAGATCAAGATGGCGACTTTACTGGGAGCTGGGAAACCCAGAATGTGGAAAAAGATTTTTTAATTCAGTTGTAAGTTTATGAACCCCCTTTCCCCATTCCCTCCCCTCCCTCACTACTGACCCTCTGATAGTGCAGCACTCCCTCAGTACTGACCCTCTGACAGTGCGGCACTCCCTGAGCACTGACCCTCTGACAGTGCAGCATTCCCTCAGTACTGACCCTCTGACAGTGCAGCACTCCCTCAGCACTGACCCTCTGACAGTGCGGCACTCCCTCAGTACTGACCCTCTGACAGTGCGGCACTCCCTCAGTACTGACCCTCTGACAGTGCGGCACTCCCTCAGTACTGACCCTCTGACAGTGCGGCACTCCCTCAGTACTGACCCTCTGACAGTGCGGCACTCCCTCAGTACTGACCCTCTGACAGTGCAGCACTCCCTCAGTACTGACCCTCTGACAGTGCGGCACTCCCTCAGTACTGACCCTCTGACAGTGCGGCACTCCCTCAGTACTGACCCTCTGACAGTGCAGCACTCCCTCAGCACTGACCCTCTGACAGTGCGGCACTCCCTCAGTACTGACCCTCTGACAGTGCGGCACTCCCTCAGCACTGACCCTCTGACAGTGCGGCACTCCCTCAGTACTGACCCTCTGACAGTGCGGCACTCCCTCAGTACTGACCCTCTGACAGTGCGGCACTCCCTCAGTACTGACCCTCTGACAGTGCAGCACTCCCTCAGTACTGACCCTCTGACAGTGCGGCACTCCCTCAGTACTGACCCTCTGACAGTGCAGCACTCCCTCAGTACTGACCCTCTGACAGTGCGGCCAACGACAGGAGAGTTGGTTAAGATCCCTGGGGTCTCCCAGCCTCAATGGTGAGAGAATGTGTTGTTGGGTGGAATGTTACTACCCCTGTCCCGGTGGGGGATGGGGACAGTTTAATTCAATGAGTGTTGTAAAATTGCGCTGACTTTAGTGGATCTGGAACATTCTACCCAATGTCTGCGATATTTCATGTTTTACGGACAGTTCATAGGAGCATGAACAGGCCATTCGGCCCATTGAACCTGCTCCTTCATTGAGTAAGATCTGACTTTGGCCTCAACTGCATTTTCCTAACTGTCCCACATAACCCTCTATTTCCTTACCGAATTAAACTCTGTCAGACCCTCGCCCCGAATATATCCCGTGGCCGTATTCCACTGCTCCCTATGGAAGGGAATTCCACAGACTTGTGATCTTTGGAAGGAAAGGTACCTCCCCATCTCCACCTTAATCTGTGTTTAAAGCTCTGTCCCCTGATTCTGGTCTCTCCAACATGGGGAAATATTTCTCGTTAACCCCCCTATCCCGTCCCCTGAGGGTCTGATGTTTCAGTAAGACCACTGCTCATTCTTCCAAACTCCACTGGGGTATGAACCCAAACTGTTCAGTCCCAGGGCTGGGTGCAATGAATCTTCCCTGAACTGCTTCTAAAGCAATCATATTCCCTCTTCACGCAAGGAGACCAAAACTGTACACAGCATTCTATCTCACCAAGGCCCTGTACAGCCACAGTAAAACTTCTTAACTTTTAAATTAGATTCCCCTTATAGTAAACACCAACATTCCATTTACCTCCTCATCACTCGCTGTATCTGCAAACTGATTTTTGGTGATTCTTGAACCTGGACACCAGATCCCTCTGCACCACCGGATTCTGCAATCTCTCTCCATTTGAATAGTTCATAGCCTCTGTACTCCTCTTGGTTCTGTGGTGCAATGCAGTTACTGTCCCTGCCTCTGAGCCAGAAGCTCAGGGTTCGAGTCCCACCCCAGAATTTAATGGCCAGGGAAGGTGTGTCCATAACGCTGCCAAACAGGTTGAGTGTCAATCTGTAAATCCTCCGAAACACGCCAATGACTGGCGATAAGAGTGGGAGAGACTTCGGGTCAGCCATGCTTGATGTGGAGTGGCGCCCCCTCAAGCTCTGAGCCCCTGGCCGCAGAGATCTGTTCCTGGAATTGCTAGCTATGGAAACAGGGTAAAGTCTGCCTCAGTGTGCCGTTGGGTTTAGGAAGGGAAATGGAATTGGAAACTCTTCCTTAACACTTCCTCGAGACAAGCCTTTTGCTTTTTCACTTGGTCTGTTCCCATCTCCTTCATCCCTGTGCCTTCACTCTTTGTTATTTAATCTCCTCTATTTTCTACCCTATCACTAACCTTCCCTCTTACACCCTCCCTCGCTCAATCTTGTTAGAACTTGTCAGATTTCGAACTATTCCCAGTTCCGAAAGGCACATCAGCCCGAAATGTTAAATCTGTTCCTTTGCTGAGTATTTCTAGGGGTTTTCTGTATAGCTTTCAGTATTTGCCATTTTGAAAAATCATTCATGGGACCTGGGTGTCACTGGCTGGGACAGCATTTATTACCCATCCCCAGTTACCCTTGGAGGGCAGTTGAGAGTCAACCACATTGCTGTGGCTCTGGAGTCACATGTAGGCCAGACCGAGGTAAGGACGGCAGATTTCCTTCCCTAAAGGAACCAGATGGGTTTTTCCGACAATGGGTCGTCAGGGGATTCTTAATTCCAGATATTTTTTATTGGATTCAAATTCCACCATCTGCCATGGTGGGATTCGAACCCGGGTCTCCAAAGCATGAGCGGAGTTTCTGGGTTAATAGTCCAGCGATAATACCACTAGGGTATTGCCTCCCCCAGGTATAATCAGGCCCCTGAGATTCTGTCAGCTGAAAATTTAAGCTGGAGAAATGAAACAGCCTCTGTGGCAATGACGGGAGGTGTCAATAAACAGGACAAGAGGAGGTTGTAAAGGTGTTTGTTGTTGTTACATTTATAGAGGAAATATGAGATAGAGTTAAAGCAGCTAACTCAACCGCTGCCACCAATAGTATCATCCTCCAACAATATGATTCACTCCCATCAGCTCAGAAGAAAAGCAGAAAAAATAGTCATCAAAGTGATTTCCATCCCTGCTAAAGATTTCCGGACTCAATGTCCGTGAGGTTAGGATGTGTCAACAAAAGAGCAGCAGAATCTCCTGTTGGATTGGAATGTTCCTCACTTAGGGAACGGATCAGGAACCCCACTGAGCTGGGCACGTTCCAGCTGCCAGAATTCGATGTTGGTTCCAGTTCAGGGAACCTCTTCAAAGCAAGTAACGTAGGCAGTGCCTCCCTCAAACTCACTAAAACCCTGAACAGGAGCGGCTGTGACCTTCTCACAGTGCAGCACTCCCGCATCACTGACCCTCTGACAGTGTGGCACTCCCGCATCACTGACCCTCTGACAGTGTGGCACTCCCGCATCACTGACCCTCTGACAGTGTGACACCCCCTCAGTACTGACCCTCTGACAGTGCGGCACTCCCTCAGCACTGACCCTCTGACAGTGTGGCACTCCCTCAGCACTGACCCTCTGACAGTGCGGCACTCCCTCAGCACTGACCCTCTGACAGTGCGGCACTCCCTCAGTACTGACCCTCTGACAGTGCGGCGCTCCCTCAGCACTGACCCTCTGACAGTGCGGCACTCCCTCAGTACTGACCCTCTGACAGTGCGGCGCTCCCTCAGTACTGACCCTCTGACAGTGTGGCACTCCCTCAGCACTGACCCTCTGACAGTGCGGCGCTCCCTCAGTACTGACCCTCTGACAGTGCGGCACTCCCTCAGCACTGACCCTCTGACAGTGCGGCACTCCCTCAGTACTGACCCTCTGACAGTGCGGCACTCCCTCAGCACTGACCCTCTGACAGTGCGGCACTCCCTCAGTACTGACCCTCTGACAGTGCTGCACTCCCTCAGCACTGACCCTCTGACAGTGCGGCGCTCCCTCAGTACTGACCCTCTGACAGTGCTGCACTCCCTCAGTACTGACCCTCTGACAGTGCGGCGCTCCCTCAGTACTGACCCTCTGACAGTGCTGCACTCCCTCAGCACTGACCCTCTGACAGTGCGGCACTCCCTCAGTACTGACCCTCTGACAGTGCTGCACTCCCTCAGTACTGACCCTCTGACAGTGCTGCACTCCCTCAGTACTGACCCTCTGACAGTGTGGCACTCCCTCAGTACTGACCCTCTGACAGTGCGGCACTCCCTCAGCACTGACCCTCTGACAGTGTGGCACTCCCTCAGTACTGACCCTCTGACAGTGCGGCACTCCCTCAGTACTGCCTTCAGTGTTTTCTGAGGCTTCTGGAGTTGTGTTTGGATGTGCAGTGTGTGAGTGGGTGAGGAGTGTATAACGCCTGTATTATCAGCGATCCTCCTCGCAGACTGTCGTGCGTTCTGCCTCCGAGACAGACGATTGAAGGAGAGATAAAGAGATTAGAGAGGGAGAGAGAGAGTGTGGCTGATAAAGAGGGGAAAGTTGCAGTCTGGGACACTGATGGAAAACATGCACAAAGCTTCCTGGAAATAGTTACTCATGTTTGTGAGTGGTGTGTGTGTGTGTGTGTGTGTGTGTGCCAGTGAGGGTGAAATGAGAAACAGCTGGACAGAATGTGATTCACAGACACACATCACAGCTTCCTGCAACTTATCACTTATCACCGGAACAGATGGGAGCGCCAGCATCCCCATCCCCCCCGACCCCCTCCACCACACCGTTATTGGGATAATGCATTCCATTCCCCAGGCCCTTGGTAACCGTTCCATATGGAATTCTGAATGGGATTTAACCCCTGAGTGCCTGGGATGCCAGACTGAGTCCGGGTCACTGGGACGAGGCAAAAAATGGTTTGGCGCTGACAAGGGCCAAAAGGCCTGTTTCAGAGCTGGAACGCTGTGTGGTTCTATGAGTGGCGGCAGGAAGCAGAGGCTGCAGTCACTGCGACACTGCACTTGCCCTGTGTGGGGTCGGGTCAGTTGCGAATCTACTGAGTGCCGCACTGTCCTCGGGTCAGTACTGAGGGAGTGCCGCACTGTCAGAGGGTCAGTGCTGAGGGAGTGCCGCACTGTCCTCGGGTCAGTACTGAGGGAGTGCCGCACTGTCCTCGGGTCAGTACTGAGGGAGTGCCGCACTGTCAGAGGGTCAGTGCTGAGGGAGTGCCGCACTGTCAGAGGGTCAGTGCTGAGGGAGTGCCGCACTGTCACAGGGTCAGTGCTGAGGGAGTGCCGCACTGTCAGAGGGTCAGTACTGAGGGAGTGCCGCACTGTCAGAGGGTCAGTACTGAGGGAGCGCCGCACTGTCAGAGGGTCAGTACTGAGGGAGCGCCGCACTGTCAGAGGGTCAGTGCTGAGGGAGCGCCGCACTGTCAGAGGGTCAGTGCTGAGGGAGCGCCGCACTGTCAGAGGGTCAGTGCTGAGGGAGCGCCGCACTGTCAGAGGGTCAGTGCTGAGGGAGCGCCGCACTGTCAGAGGGTCAGTACTGAGGGAGCGCCGCACTGTCAGAGGGTCAGTACTGAGGGAGCGCCGCACTGTCAGAGGGTCAGTACTGAGGGAGCGCCGCACTGTCAGAGGGTCAGTACTGAGGGAGCGCCGCACTGTCAGAGGGTCAGTGCTGAGGGAGCGCCGCACTGTCAGAGGGTCAGTGCTGAGGGAGCGCCGCACTGTCAGAGGGTCAGTGCTGAGGGAGCGCCGCACTGTCAGAGGGTCAGTGCTGAGGGAGCGCCGCACTGTCAGAGGGTCGGTGCTGAGGGAGCGCCGCACTGTCAGAGGGTCGGTGCTGAGGGAGCGCCGCACTGTCAGAGGGTCGGTGCTGAGGGAGCGCCGCACTGTCGGAGGGTCGGTGCTGAGGGAGCGCCGCACTGTCGGAGGGTCGGTGCTGAGGGAGTGCCACACTGTCAGAGGGTCAGTACTGAGGGAGTGCCGCACTGTTATGTGTGACTTGTAAATGAACCGTGATAGACTGTTTTCCGCTTTATGTAATCAGTTGTCCGTTGGAAACAATCTATTTTTCCGGTAAGTGATACAATGTGCTTGTTGCCTGTGGATTCCATGGGAGCTGTCATACATAAGAACATAAGAACATAAGAAATAGGAGCAGGAGTAGGCCAGCTAGCCCTTCGAGCCTGCCCCGCCATTCAATAAGATCATGGCTGATCTGTCGTGGCTCAGTTCCACATTCCCGCCCTCTCCCCATAACCCTTAATCCCCTCTCTCATCAAAAACCCATCAACCCGCGTCTTAAAAATATTTAGCGAGGCAGCCTCCACCACTTCAACGGGCAGAGAATTCCAGAGATTCACCACCCTTTGAGTGAAGAAGTTCCTCCTCAACTCCGTTCTAAACTGCTCCCCCTTTATCTTGAGGCTGTGCCCCCTAGTCCTACTATCCTTTCTGAGCGGGAAGAGTCTTTCCACCTCTATCCTATCCATCCCATTCATCATCTTATACGTCGCAATGAGATCTCCCCTCATTCTTCTAAACTCTAATGAGTACAAGCCTAATCTATTCAGCCTCTCCTCATAGCTCAACCCCCTCAACTCCGGTATCAGCCTAGTAAACCTCCTCTGCACTCCCTCCAAGGCCAAAATATCCTTGCGTAAGTACGGCGCCCAAAACTGCACACAGTACTCCAGCTGCGGCCTCACCAATGCCCTATACAGCTGCAGCAAGACCTCCCTACTTTTGTATTCAATCCCCCTCGCTATGAAGGCCAGCATCCCATTCGCCTTCCTGACCACCTGCTGCACCTGCAGGCTGGGTTTTTGCGACTCATGCACAAGGACCCCGAGGTCCCTCTGCACCGTCGCTTGCTGCAGTTTTTCTCCACATAAGTAATAATCCTTCCTACCATTATTCCTACCAAAGTGGACCACCTCGCACTTGCCAACATTAAATTCCATTTGCCATTTCCTGGCCCATTCGCCCAGCCTATCTAGATCCTTCTGTAGACTCTCCCCACCCTCCGCACAATTTGCCTTTCCACCAATTTTGGTGTCATCAGCAAATTTCAACACCCTACACTCGGTTCCCTCCTCCAGATCATCTATATAAATGGTAAATAGCTGAGGCCCCAGCACCGACCCCGGGGGCACTCCACTAGTCACCATCCGCCAATCCGAATAGCACCCATTGACCCCCACTCTCTGCCTCCTATTTGACAACCAATCCTCTATCCACGCTAACACCCTACCCCCAACTCCATGCCCCCTGACCTTCTGTAATAACCTCTTGTGAGGTACCTTGTCAAACGCCTTCTGAAAATCCAGAAAGACCACATCCACCGGCTCTCCTCTATCCACCGCCCTAGACACATCCTCATAGAACTCCAATAAATTTGTCAGACACGACTTCCCCTTAACGAAACCCTGCTGCGTCTGCTCTATCAAGCAATTCCCCTCAAGATGCCTCGCTATTTCCTCCTTGATGACGGATTCTAACATTTTACCTACAACAGACGTTAAACTAACCAGCCTATAATTCCCCGCTTTTTGCCTGGCACCCTTCTTAAACAACGGCGTAACATTAACCGTTTTCCAATCTTCCGGCACTTCCCCGGAATCCAGCGACGTCTGGAAAATAACCACCAAGGCATCCACTATCACCTCCGCCATTTCTTTCAGAACCCTCGGATGCATTCCATCTGGCCCTGGGGACTTGTCCACAATCAGCCCCTCCAGTCTGTCGAGCTGTTCAGGTTAGTCTGATACACAACTTAAGTCTGACTCTGGGGAAGTGTTTCCCTGTGAAAATAACTCCGAGGCTGCAACCTGTCTGATATTTACATAAAAACCACTGGTGTCCCAGGGTGACGGTGCTGACATTCACCTTCAGGTGAAATCGGATTGGGGGTTAGGGGTGTACCTGGGTGGTGAGTCACAGAATTCCGTAATATAAGAACATAAGAACATAAGAAATAGGAGCAGGAGTCGGCCATCTAGCCCTTCGAGCCTGCCCCGCCATTCAATAAGATCAAGGCTGATCTGTCGTGGCTCAGTTCCACATTCCCGCCCTCTCCCCATAACCTTTAATCCCCTCGCTTATCAAAAACCCATCAACCCACGTCTTAAAAATATTTAGCGAGGCAGCCTCCACCACTTCAACAGGCAGAGAATTCCAGAGATTCACCACCCTTTGAGCGAAGAAGTTCCTCCTCAACTCCGTTCTAAACCGCTCCCCCTTTATCTTGAGGCTGTGCCCCCTAGTCCTACTGTCCTTTCTGAGCGGGAAGAGTTTCTCCACCTCTATCCTATCCATCCCATTCATCATCTTATACGTCTCAATGAGATCTCCCCTCATTCTTCTAAACTCTAATGAGTACAAGCCTAGTTTATTCAGCGTCTCCTCATAGCTCAACCCCCTCAACTCCGGTATCAGCCTAGTAAACCTCCTCTGCACTCCCCCCAAGGCCAAAATATCCTTGCGTAAGTGCGGCGACCAAAACTGCACACAGTACTCCAGCTGCGGCCTCACCAATGTCCTATACAGCTGCAGCAAGATCTCCCTACTTTTATATTCAATCCCCCTCGCTATGAAGGCCAGCATCCCATTCGCCTTCCTGACCACCTGCTGCACCTGCAGGCTGGGTTTTTGCAACTCATGCACAAGGACCCCGAGGTCCCTCTGCACCGTCGCCTGCTGCAGTTTTTCGCCCCGTAAGTAATAATCCTTCCTACCATTATTCCTACCAAAGTGGACCACCTCGCACTTGCCAACATTAAATTCCATTTGCCAGTTCCTGGCCCATTCGCCCAGCCTATCTAGATCCTTCTGCAGACTGTCCACACCCTGTGGAGAGAGAAAAAGAGATCATGGGCAAGACTTTACAGCCTCACGTATCCCAAAACCATAGAATCCCGCCCCAGATCAAAAGGCAATGAAGAAGCTGATGAGGAGATTTGTTGGAGCAGAGGAACATGGTAAACGCAGAAATAAAACAGCGAATGTCAGAGACACTCTGGGTCTGGCAGTCTCTGTGGAGAGAGAAACAGAGATCATGGGCAAGACTTTACAGCCTCACGTATCCCAAAACCATAAAATCCCGCCCCAGATCAATGAACCTTCCCATTGTCCACCCCTCGCCCTCTCCGATTCCTGTGGCAGGCGGGACAGTAAAATCCAGCTTATATTTCAGTTCCTTTGACTCTTGAGGACACAAGGGAGTGAACTTTCCTGTTCCGCTTGCCACAGGAATTGTTCCCAGCGAGGGCCGGACCACGGAGAGGTCCATTGATCTCGGGTGGGATTTTCTGGTTTTGGGGCGAGCGCGGCATGAAAATCCCACTGAAGATGTGAACTCAACCTCTCTCCATGAGTCTCAGGGCCTAGAATCCCTACAGTGCAGAACGAGACCATTCGACCCATTGAGTCTGCACCAACCACAATCCCAGCCAGACCCTATCCCCACAACCCCATATATTTACTCTAGCTCGTTCCCCTGACACAAGGGGGCAACTTTAGCACGGCCAATCCACCTAATCCGCACATCTTTGAAATGTGGCAGGAAACCAGAGCACCAAGAGGGAAGCCACACAGACAAGGGGGGAGAATGTGTAGACTCCACACAGACAGTGACCCAAGCCGGGAATGGAACCCGGGTCCCTGGTGCTGTGAGGCAGCAGGGCTAACCCACTGTGCCACCCTCACCACCTGTTCCCCTGTTGTATGTCTCAATGACACAGACACTGCCAGGCCTGATGAGTCTTTCCAGCATTTTCTGTTTTTATTTCAGATTTCCAGCATCCGCAGTATTTTGCTTTTATTATACAGGAGATGCAGAACCTGGCTATTACAGCGCCACTACTGGTGTGTCCGTGTAAGTATAGTGTGACTGTTTACATGCACAATTCCCATTGTAAACCCAGATGTTGGAATTCATCACTGAACAACTGACACAGAAGTGTAATAAAGAGCCATGAGAATGACAAGTAAGGTCTTGGAGATGAGAAGTTGGTATAATAATTATGATTATAGATGCGTAACTTGTAAGTTAACCATGACTTTGACTGTCTTTCTATTGGTGAGTTTGCTCTGGATAATTGTCAATTGTTGTAACACTCCTGGGGGTGGAATCAGTCATTGTATTTTGCCTCACTGGGTGAATGACCTCCTCAGAAACCCCCCACCAGCTGACAAATGACTCAACTGAAAAAGCAGAAACTATTGGAAATGTGTAACAAGCTTAGAATCATCGAATGATAAAATTCCTACAATGCAAAAGGAGGCCATTCAGCCCATCGAGTCTGCACCAACCACAATCCCACCCAGACCCTATCCCTGTAACCCCACATATTTACCCCACTAATTCCCCCTGACACTTGGGGGCAATTTGTCATGGTCAATCCACCTAACCTGCACACATTTGAAATGTGGGAGGAATGCGGAGCACCCAGAGGAAACCCACGCAGACATGAGGAGAATGTGCAGACTCCGCACAGACAGCGACCCGAGGCCTTATTTAAACAAGGATCTCTGGCGCTGTGAATCAGCAGCTCTTGGAGAGAGTCTGTGTGAAAATAATTTGAGAGGGCTTCACTGGGAAAACTGGGATATCAAAGGGAGCGGGAAATGAAGGGAAGAGTGGGATTAGACTGGGTGGGATATTAAAGGGTGCAGGGAGTGAGGGGGAGAGTGGGATTAGACTGGATGGGATATTAAAGGGTGCGGGGAGTGAGGGGGAGAGCGGGATTAGACTGGGTGGGCTATTGAATGCTGTGGGGAGTGAGGGGGAGAGTGGGATTAGACTGGGTGGGATATTAAAGGGTGTGGGGAGTGAGGGGAGGGTGGGATTAGACTGGGTGGGATGTTGAATGCTGTGGGGAGTGAGGGGGAGAGCGGGATTAGACTGGGTGGGATATTGAATGCTGTGGGGAGTGAGGGGGAGGGTGGGATTAGACTGGGTGGGATATTGAATGCTGTGGGGAGTGAGGGGGAGAGCGGGATTAGACTGGATGGGATATTAAAGGGGGCAGGGAGGATATTGAGTGCTGTGGGGAGTGTAATTCCATGGTTTATGTTAAGGCAGGAGGGTTTGCTGAGATATTGACCCTGTACTGCAGCTGGGGATATGGAGGGAGCAGCAGTATTGAAAAATCAGCCAAGAACTGGATCTGGAATGGAATTTTGCAGTTTTGAGTTTGGGTCGAATGGAAAGGTGCAAAGTCAAACAGGGAAATATCTGTGGCACCATTTCACTATCCGCTCTGCCTGCTCTAATATGGCTGGAAACATTCCTTCGGGAGCTAATTAAACAGCTGGATGATTCCCCCAGTCACTCCTTCCATCCCTCTGGGCATTGTGGCTTATTCCACAAAATCTCCTCCAACATTTCCAGTGGGGCAACTCCAATATTTATTCAGTAAATCCAACACTCTGTGTAAGCAAAGTTGTTTGGGTGAGTGGACGTTGTCTGAAAGATTTATTCTGTTTTATTTGCCAATGTTGCAATCTCCCTTGTCTTGTGGTGTTACAGCTGTCTGCACTCAGAGTCTAACAGCCAAGGTGTCCAAATATTAGCCTCACAAAACATCATTCCACCAACATAGCAATTAGCGATGGGGAGCTGAGATCTCCACAGGTCAGTCTCTTAGAAATATCGCCCAGAGGACGGTGGGACTGGTGGGACAACTCGATCAAACACTGGGGAAATAATGACTGGAGTGTCTGTCACGGAGATGGAATATTCAAAAAGAACAAGTTCCAGATCAGAAAAAGGACAATTCTCCCAGTGAAAATAACCCACGTAATCTAATCCCTCTCACTCCACACACCCTTTAATATCCCACCCAGTCTAATCCCACTCTCCCCCTCACTCCCCACACCCTTTAATATCCCACCCAGTCTAATCCCACCCTCCCCCTCACTCCCCGCACCCTTTAATATCCCACCCAGTCTAATCCCACTCTCCCCCCTCACTCCCCGCACCCTTTAATATCCCACCCAGTCTAATCCCACTCTCCCCCCTCACTCCCCGCACCCTTTAATATCCCACCCAGTCTAATCCCACTCTCCCCCTCACTCCCCGCACCCTTTAATATCCCACCCAGTCTAATCCCACTCTCCCCCTCACTCCCCGCACCCTTTAATATCCCACCCAGTCTAATCCCACTCTCCCCCTCACTCCCCGCACCCTTTAATATCCCACCCAGTCTAATCCCACTCTCCCCCTCACTCCCCGCACCCTTTAATATCCCACCCAGTCTAATCCCACTCTCCCCCTCACTCCCCGCACCCTTTAATATCCCACCCAGTCTAATCCCACTCTCCCCCCTCACTCCCCGCACCCTTTAATATCCCACCCAGTCTAATCCCACTCTCCCCCTCACTCCCCACACCCTTTAATATCCCACCCAGTCTAATCCCACTCTCCCCCCTCACTCCCCACACCCTTTAATATCCCACCCAGTCTAATCCCACTCTCCCCCTCACTCCCCACACCCTTTAATATCCCACCCAGTCTAATCCCACTCTCCCCCTTGCTCCCCGCACCCTTTAATATCCCACCCAGTCTAATCCCACTCTCCTGCTTGCTCCCTGCCCCTGTTAATATTCCTCTTTTTTCAGGAAATATTCTGATTCTGTTTAAATTATATCGATGCCCCGAGTCAGCCTGGAAAATGTGCCAATGCCGCAACCCCTTGTATTACTCTTGTGCACCTGTAGGTGTCAGTCACACTGTCACTTTGGTCACGCAGGCTGGAGTATAACTCAAGTCGGAGACTGCTCTGAAGCAGGGTCACCCAGACTCGAAATGTTGGCTCTATTCTCTCTCCACAGACACTGTCAGATCCACTGAGATTTTCCAGCATTTTCTATTTTAGTTCCAGAGACCATTGGAGAATAATTTTGATTTAAATGATGAATGCTTTGGCTTCAGTCTGCCTTGTGCTGAGTTTATGATGTGTTGACCCTTGTGTAACTCTGACCTTTCCCATGGTTCTGTTCTCCAGTTTGCACTGTGACCTTTGGTGTCGGTCAGTCATTGTCAGTAACGATGGAATAGTGCTGCTTCCCGGAATGTCGAGGGCCCTGGGATATCCGATCAATCTCAATCCCAGTTTTCCAAGCACAGACTTGGACTTCCTATGGACTCCTTTAAAGTTTATTTATCAATGTCACAAGTAGGCTTACATTAACACTGCAATGAAGTTACTGTGAAAATCCCCCAGTCGCCACACTCTGGCTCAGTGTTCAGGTACACTGAGGGAGAATTTAGCACAGCCAATGCACCCTAACCAGCAGATCTTTCAGACTGAGAGAGGAAACTGGAGCACCCGGAGGAAACCCACGCAGACACAGGGAGAATGTGCAGACTCCACACAGACAGTGACCCAAGGCCAGGATTCGAACCTGAGTCCCTGGCACTATGAGGTAGCAGCGCTAACCACCGTGCCACCGTGCTCAGCCTGGGTCAATTTATAAAGTTTCAATCTCCACTCTCACTATCACAGAGCTCTGATTTATAAATCACTTCTCTTCCTATTATTGCAGCTCAGTGATCTCACCCAGTTCCGGTTCCCCTCCAGTGGAGTTACTCATCAATACCTCCCAGACTATTCCTGGCTTTCTCCCACTCCAGAAACTCAATCTCATCCCTTACCTCTCAAAGTATCCTAGGATGTATCGCATCTGGCCCAGGGGACTTATCCACCCTCAGGTTTTTCAAACTTGCTAATACATCTTCCCTCAGAACATCATTTACAGGTGGCACGGTAGCATAGTGGTTAGCACTGCTGCTTCACAGCTCCAGGGACCTGGGTTCGATTCCCAGCTTGGGTCACTGTCTGTGTGGAGTCTGCACATTTTCCTCGTGTCTGCATGGGTTTCCTCCGGGTGGTCCTGTTTCCTCCCACAGTCCAAAGATGTGTGGGTTAGGCTGAGATGTGTAGGTTAGAGGGATTAGTAGGATATGGGGGTAGGGCCCGGTGGGATTGTGGTCAGTGCAGACTTGATGGGCCAAATAGCCTCTTTCTGCACTGTAGGGATTCTATGATCTTCTATCTCCCTCCTCCATCCTATCAGCCTGTATCACACTCTCATCCTCAAAAACATGGCCCCTCTCCTTAGTGAACACTGAAGAAAAGTATTCATTCAATGCCTCTCCTATCTCTTCTGACTCCATGCACAATTCCCACTACTATCCTTGACTGGCCCTAACAGCCTGGCCATTCTTTTATTTCTCACATAAGAGTAAAAAGCCTTGGGGTTTTCCTTTATCTGACCCACCAAGGACTTCTCATGCCCCCTCCGAGTCTCCTAAGCTCTTTCTTCAACTCATTCCTTGCTACCTTGTAACCCTCAAGCGACCCAACTGAACCTTGTTTTCTCATCCTTACATACGCTTCCTTTTTCCTCTTGACAAGACATTCAATCTCCTCTGTGAGCCATGGTTCCCTCACTCAGCCATTTCCTCCCTGCCTGACAGGGACATACCTATCAAGGACACGCAGTATTGGTTCCTTGAACAAGCTCCACTTTTTGTTTGTGCCCATACCTGACAGTTTCTGTTCCCATTTTATGCTCCCTAATTCTTGCCTAATCTCATCATAATTACCCCTGCCCCAATTATAAACCTTGCCCTGCCGTGTGACCCTATCCCTCTCCATTATAATAATGAAAGACACTGAATTGTGGTCACTATCTCCAAAGTGCTCCCCCACAAACAAATCTAACACTTGGCCCGGTTCATTACCCAGTACCAAGTCCAACGTGGCCCCACCTCTTGTCAGCTTATCCACATATTGTGTCAGGAAACCCTCCTGCACACACTGTACAAAAACTGCCCCATCCGAACTATTGATACAAACTCTGTGGATTCACTTAGAGTGAGGCCAACATGTTGTACATGACTATAAAACCATGTTTAGTGGATGAGGTTTGTAACTTTCCCTGCTTACTCAATGATTTAATGATTCACAGACAGGGAGAGTGACAGCCAAACCACGAGGACTGGGAAACTGCAGGAACTGACTGAACCCTGGTTACAGTGGGAAAGCAGCAACACCGGCACAGCGGCGTTCCAGCAATACGGAGAGGGAGCAGGAACTGGTTACTCAGCAGCCAAGAGCTTAATGAATGGTAGAGCCAGCCCAAAGGGCAGAATGGCCTCCTCTGAGCTTCTAGTTTCTATATTTCTATTACACTGACCCTCAGGGTGACTGACGGCTGTACTGACCCTCAGGGTGACTGATGGCTGTACTGACCCTCAGAGTGACTGACGGCTGTACTGACCCTCAGGGTGACTGACGGCTGTACTGACCCTCAGGGTGACTGACGGCTGTACTGACCCTCAGGGTGACTGACGGCTGTACTGACCCTCAGGGTGACTGACGGCTGTACTGACCCTCAGGGTGACTGACGGCTGTACTGACCCTCAGGGTGACTGACGGCTGTACTGACCCTCAGGGTGACTGACGGCTGTACTGACCCTCAGGGTGACTGACGGCTGTACTGACCCTCAGGGTGACTGACGGCTGTACTGACCCTCAGGGTGACTGACGGCTGTACTGACCCTCAGGGTGACTGACGGCTGTACTGACCATCAGGGTGACTGACGGCTGTACTGACCCTCAGAGTGACTGACATTTTACTGATTGCCTTTCACTCCCTGTGCTGCCAGTGAGCAGAATAAAGTTCAGTGGGAAATGGGGAACTCTCCGCTGGCTGGAGTACCCCCGGTACAAAGGAAAGATGGTCATTGGCTGTTTAAGGCCAATTAACTGTAAGGTTATTCTGCAAGACATCACAGCAGGAACCCCTCAGGGGAGGGTCCGAGACCCAACCATCTCCAGCTGTGTCATCAATGTCCTTCCTTCTATTATAAGGTCAGAGGTGGGGATACGCGCTGATGACTGCACAACGTTTACCATTGGTAACTCCTCAGTATATAACTCCTCAGATACTGAAACGGACCATGTCAAAATGCAGCAAGACCTGGACAATATCCAGACTTGGGCTGACAAGTGGCAATAACATTCGAGTCAAATATCATCAGGGATCGGTGCTGGGGCCTCAACTGTTTACCATTTATATAGATGATCTGGAGGAGGGGGCTGAGTGTAGGGTGACGAATTTGCTGACGACACGAAGATGACTGGAAAAGCAAATTGCGCGGAGGGTGTGGAAAGTCTGCAGAGGGATCTGGATAGGCTGAGTGAGTGGGCAACGACCTGGCGGGTGGAGTATAATGTTAGCAAGTGTGAGGTTATCCACTTTGGCAGAAATAATAGTAGGAGGGATTACAATTTAAAGGGTGAAAAGCTGCAGCATGCTACGGTGCAGAGGGACCTGGGGGTCCTTGTGCATGAGTCGCAAAAACCCAGCCTGCAGGTGCAGCAGGTGATCAAGAAGGTGAATGGGATGTTGGCCTTTATAGCGAGGGGGATAGAATATAAAAGCAGGGAGGTCTTGCTGCAACTGTACAGGGCACTGGTGAGGCTGCAACTGGAGTACTGTGTGCAGTTTTGGTCACCGCATTTGCGGAGGGATATATTTGCGGAGGAATGCATCCGAGGGTTCTGAAAGAAATGGCGGAGGTGATAGTGGATGCCTTGGTGGTTATTTTCCAAACGTCGCTGGATTCTGGGGAAGTGCCGGAAGATTGGAAAACGGCTAATGTTACGCCGTTGTTTAAGAAGGGTACCAGGCAAAAGGCGGGGAATTATAGGCCGGTTAGTTTAACGTCTGTGGTAGGTAAAATGTTAGAATCTGTCATTAAGGAGGAAATTGCGAGGCATCTTGAAGGCAATTGCTTGATAGAGCAGACGCAGCACGGTTTCATTAAGGGGAAGTCGTGTCTGACAAATTTACTGGAGTTCTGTGAGGATGTGTCTAGGGCAGTGGATAGAGGAGAGCCGGTGGATGTGGTCTTTCTTGATTTTCAGAAGGCGTTTGACAAGATACCTCACAAGAGGTTATTGCAGAAGGTCGAGGGACATGGAGTTGGGGGTAGGGTGTTAGCGTGGATAGAGGATTGGTTGTCAAATAGGAGGCAGAGAGTGGGGGTCAACGGGTGCTATTCGGATTGGCGGATGGTGACTAGTGGAGTGCCCCAGGGGTCGGTGCTGGGGCCTCAGCTTTTTACCATTTATATAGATGATCTGGAGGAGGGAACCGAGTGCAGGGTGTCGAAATTTGCTGATGACACCAAGATTGGGGGAACGGCAAATTGTGCGGAGGGAGTGGAGAGTCTGCAGAAGGATCTAGATAGGCTGGGCGAATGGGCCAGGAAATGGCAAATGGAATTTAATGTTGGCAAGTGTGAGGTGGTCCACTTTGGTAGGAAGAATGGTAGGAAGGACTATTACTTACGTGGCGAAAAACTGCAGCAGGCGACGGTGCAGAGGGACCTCGGGGTCCTTGTGCATGAGTCGCAAAAACCCAGCCTGCAGGTGCAGCAGGTGGTCAGGAAGGCGAATGGGATGCTGGCCTTCATAGCGAGGGGGATTGAATATAAAAGTAGGGAGGTCTTGCTGCGGCTGTATAGGGCATTGGTGAGGCCGCAGCTGGAGTACTGTGTGCAGTTTTGGGCGCCGCACCTGCGCAAAGATATTTTGGCCTTGGAGGGAGTGCAGAGGAGGTTTACTAGGCTGATACTGGAGTTGAGGGGGTTGAGCTATGATGAGAGGCTGAATAAACTGGGCTTGTACTCGTTAGAGTTTAGAAGAATGAGGGAGATCTCATTGAGACGTATAAGATGATGAATGGGATGGATAGGATAGAGGTGGAAAGACTCTTCCCGCTCAAAAAAGACAGTAGGACTAGGGGGCACAGCCTCAAGATAAAAGGGGGGCGGTTTAGAACGGAGTTGAGGAGGAACTTCTTCACTCAAAGGGTGGTGAATCTCTGGAATTCTCTGCCCGTTGAAGTGGTGGAGGCTGCCTCGCTAAATATTTTTAAGACGCGGGTTGATGGGTTTTTGATAAGAGAGGGGATTAAGGGTTATGGGGAGAGGGCGGGAAAGTGGAACTGAGCAGCGACAGATCAGCCATGATCTTATTGAATGGCGGGGCAGGCTCGAAGGGCTAGATGGCCTACTCCTGCTCCTATTTCTTATTATTATTATATTGGCCTCGGAGGGAGTGCAGAGGAGGTTCACGAGGCTGATACCGGAGATGAGGGGGTTGGCTTATGAAGAGAGATTGAATAGACTGGGTCAGTACTCGTTAGAGTTTAGAAGGATGAGGGGGGATCTTATAGAGACGTATAAGATAATGAAGGAGATGGATAGGGTAGAGGTAGAGAGATTCCTCCCGCTTAGGAAGTAAAGCAGGACTAGAGAGCACAGCCTCAAGATAAGAGGGGGGACAGTTTAGATCAGAGTTGAGGAGGAACTTCTTCACTGAAAGGGTGGTGAATCTCTGGAATTCTCTGCCCCTTGAAGTGGTGGAGGCTGCCTCGCTGAATATGTTTAAGTCACGGGTAGATAGGTTTCTGACAGACAAGGGAATTAAGGGTTATGGGGAGAAAGCGGGAAAGTGGAACTGATCCACTTCAGATCAGCCATGATCTTATTGAATGGCGGGGCAGGCTCGAGGGGCTAGATGGCCTACTCCTGCTCCAATTTCTTATGTTCTTACTTATGTTCTTATGAGTCACACAAGTCCAAGAAATGACCTTCTCCAACAAGAGAGGATCTAACCTCATCACCCCGTGCTACTCAATTGTGTTACCATCACTGAATCTAGCATTGACCAAAAACTGAACTGGACTGGCCGTGTAAATACTGTGGATATCAGGACCGGTCAGTGCTGGGAATCCTGACGCGAGGAACTCACCTCCTGACTCTCCAAAGCCTGTCCACCATCTTCAATGCACATGTCAGGCATGTGATGGAATGCTGTCGACATGCCTGGATGGGTGCAGCTCCAACACTCATGAAGCTCAGCACCATCCAGGATAAAACAGCCTGCTTGGTTGGCACCACAAGTGCCGCCACTTTGAGACTGGTTTTATTCATTGAACTGAAATTCCAGCAGCTGCTGCAGAGGGATTTGAACCTGGGTCCCACAGCACTAGTCTAGGCAACTCTTTGGTGAATTAACCACTCTGCCACAACAGCACGGAGGCACAGGCGGGGTGGCACAGTGGTTGGCACTGCTGCCTCACAGCGCCAGGGACCTGGGTTTGATTCCTGGCTTGGGTCACTGTCTGTGTGGAGTCTGCACATTCTCCCCATGTCTGTGTGGGTTTCCTCCCACAGTCCAAAGATGTGCGGGTTAGATGATTGGCCGTGCTCCGGGGATTAGCAGGGTACATGTGTGGGGTTACGGGGGTAGGGCCTGGGTGGGATTGTGGTCGGCGCAGACTTGATGGGCCGAATGGCCTCCTTCTGTACTGTAGGGATTGTATGAACCGGAAGTGGGTAAGCATTCCGGCTGCCCAATCCAGGAACCGGATTCAAACTGTAACCCGCTCCCAACTCAGCACAGACCAACCTTTGACCCATTGGGAATTTTACCATTCTCCCTGCCACGGGAACAGTGACGGGCGGGACACGGACCACAAACCCAAGGTTCATTGTCCTTGGGTGGGATTTTCCAAGGTTGGAGTGAGTGTGGCTGGAAGTTGATCCGTGATCCAGTGAGATCTGAGAGTGGGAGGAAGCTGAATGATAGACCTCAATATTTGTGATCAGGATGAGGTAGATAACACCATAGATTCGATATAATATTGAAGGAAAGGACAGAGTGGAGAGTTTTGATATTTTTTATTATATATTTCTATAAATGCCATTGTAGATTTCCATGTTTGTGCAAATAATGATGAGTTTGTAAGCTTTAAGCAGACAGTGCTAAGCGATGGGTAGAGACGTGTTGCAGACAGCTTTATTTACAAGGTATATACTCGCTCTCTATCTGATTCTCTCACCAATATAATTCAGGCTGCTTCAACTACAGATCATTAGCACAAAGGACATTGTTACTGGGAGAAGGGAACTTAAAGTGTCTGTGCCCTGAGGTCGCCAATATCCGGGAATGTGACGCTAAATTTATGAACAGGTTAGGGACAGTAATCACTCTGTATTGTGAGAGGATGGGAGGTTCTAAACTCTACTCTCCCCCCTCGCCAAAAACGTAACCTCGTCTCTGGGCCTCTGTTCTGGGTAATTCCCTGCATTGAAGAGAGACGTCCTTCTCATTCATTGAAGCTTCTTACAGAACCGTGACCACAGCAATTAGACAGGGGGCTGGCCCAGACCAGCTGAGAATGGGCAGCTATTACATTCCAACCTCACTCCCCACTTTAACACAAACACTTAACCCAGAGGTACATCCCCTCGTCGACAGGCTCAGTGTTCCTAACTCCTGCACTCTCTCCTGCTGTCCCTTCCCGTGCTCTCTGACCCGGTCGAAATCAATCCAGCCCATTTTCATCAGTCACAGAATCATCGAATCCCCACAGCACAGGAGGCCATTCGGCCCATCGAGCCTGCACTGACCACAATCCCACCCTGTCCCTGTAACCCCACATATTTACCCTAGCTAATCCCCCCGACGCTATGGGGCAATTTAGCCTGGCCAATCCACCTAACCCACACATCTTTGGACTGTGGGAGGAAACCGGAGCACCCGGAGGAAACCCACACAGACAGAGCAAAGGGCGAAGGGTAGGTTTATTTCAGCGATTGGAACAGGGGGTGATTCCACCCCCCCCCAACCCCGGCCCCCCCTCTCTTTCCTGGTTGGTACCGAGGAACACAGTCTCACAACACCAGATTCAAGTTGGACTTTAACCTGGTGTTGTGAGATGTTTTACTGTATTTACCCCAGTCCAACGCTGGCATCTCCACATCATGGTAACACGAGATTGAACAGGATTATAATTTTGGGGTTGTTGAATTATTTCCTGAGCACGGGACCTGCGCTGTAGGTCGGTGTGTTTAGAATCTGATTTTCAGATGGTCAGACGGACAGGTAAAGATTCTGTGAGGGCCATTGACTTTTTCACCCATTCACCCTCAATAACAGGCTCGGGCAGTCTCAGGGTGTTACCCACAGGGCGGGCATTTATTGCCCTCTTTGCCCTTGGGGAGTTTGAACTGATTAATATCACGGTGTGGGTTTGCTGGACCACTCTGGGAGGTTAGCTCCGAGTCGATCAGATTGGTATGGGATTGAGTCACATACAGACACCGACAGGGGGTATCCTGCCCTGAAGAACAAAAGGTTTTTTTAAACTCAATTTTAATTTGTATTCACCATTTACCCGGTGGGATTCGAGTGAAAACTCTCTAGACTATTAGCCCAGTAACATAACCAATTCCTCAACCAGAAGCCTGTTCCTGACCAACTCAACAACAGGCTCTGAGAAGGAATTCCTCAACCTGTAGCCCAATGAGGGGATTTATCCCTCCCTCTCTCCCCACCCTGGACATTCACTCGAGAGATTCTTAACCCAATATCTTATTCTTCACAGTGCAATAATACACCCCCCACCCCTCTGCCCCTCCTACTGAGTGTCTCTGTCTCTCCCTCCCTCCAACTGAGTGAACTCTGTCTCTAACTCCCTCCAACTGAGTGAACTCTGTCTCTAACCCCCTCCAACTGAGTGAACTCTGTCTCTAACTCCCTCCAACTGAGTGAACTCTGTCTCTAACCCTCTCCAACTGAGTGAACTCTGTCTCTAACTCCCTCCAACTGAGTGAACTCTGTCTCTAACCCTCTCCAACTGAGTGAACTCTGTCTCTAACCCCCTCCAACTGAGTGAACTCTGTCTCTAACTCCCTCCAACTGAGTGAACTCTGTCTCTAACCCTCTCCAACTGAGTGAACTCTGTCTCTAACCCTCTCCAAGTGAGGGATCAACTCAATTTCTGCAACATTCATTCTGATTGGCCCCTGTGTATTTTACTGTTTGGGACACATAGTCACATGGGTTGGGGTTGGAGGATAGATGGGGGTTGGGGGTTCGGGGTGGATGGGGGTTGGGGGTTAGGGGTGGATGGGGGTTGGGGGTTAGGGGTGGATGGGGGTTGGGGGTTAGGGGTGGATGGGGGTTGGGGGTTGGGGGTGGATGGGGGTTGGAGGATAGATGGGGGTTGGGGGTTAGGGGTGGATGGGGGTTGGGGGTTAGGGGTGGATGGGGGTTGGGGGTTAGGGGTGGATGGGGGTTGGGGGTTGGGGGTGGATGGGGGTTGGAGGATAGATGGGGGTTGGGGGTTAGGGGTGGATGGGGGTTGGGGGTTAGGGGTGGATGGGGGTTGGGGGGGTGGATGGGCTTTGGGGTTTGGGTGGGGTTTGGGGAGTGGATGGGGTTCAGGGGTGTAGGTGGGTGGGTTTGGGGAGTTTGGGTGGGGTGTAGGACCTGGGGGGGTGGGGGGGGCGGGTGCGGTGAGTGAATGTCAGCCCCCACCTCAATTTGGCAAATTTAGATTGGTGAATGGTGGGGGAGGGGAGGGGCTGGAGTTAGGCCTGAATCCATTCACCCAGAGGCCTACCGGGGGTGGACACTGGGCAGGGAGGGCGTGGGGGGGGGGGGGGTAAACCCAATGTAACCTATTCAGTGCCAATCAGGGTCAGAGGTTAAGGGCAGGGGAAACAAATTGATTCAGATTGCAGCCAGGAGCAGCTGATCTAAACCAAGTCCTTTCATCTTCTGTTGCTTTGGGCTTTCCTGACCCTTTTCCCAGGTAACATTATCGTGCTGACTGTGGATTTGATTTGAATTCTGTGTTTTTGGGCCATTCTCTGGTTGGCAGCGCTGCCTAGTATCTGTAGTGATGATTCCTGTAGTAGCTGGCCCGGTGCTTACGGGGTCTCAGTCTCCCAGAGGTACTGAGTCGCTGCCTCCTGACCCCAAAATATTTCCCGAAGGCCCGTTTCAGCCCCACTTGTCTCGCCAGTCGCTCACACGGCCGATATTCCTCACACCTCTCCCGGGTCCTCTCCCGTGGAGACCTGTATCGGTCCCTGCTGAGAGAATAATAAAAATCACAGAAAATGAGTGCTCAGAAACTGGCGGCAGTTCCTGACTGCTCCGTTCCTGAGTCTAAACTCCGTGAGAACCTCCTTCTCCTCACCCCATCCCGTCAATATCTCTCTAAAACCCTTTCTCTCTCAGGTACAGAACTCGCTTCCCCTGGAGAGGGTCAGTAAGGAGCTGGGCTAGGCCATTCAGTCCCTCTATCCTGTCCCATCAAATCAGAATTGATTCTCTCTATCCAATTCCCTTTCCCATATTCCTTCACTCCCTGAAATGTATCAACACAATTCACCTCAACCATTCCCCATGGGAGTGAATCCCACATTCTCCCCACTCCCTGTAGGAGTGAGTCGCACATTCTCCCCACTCCCCGTGGGAGTGAGTCCCACATTCTCCCTGCTCCCTGTGGGACTAAGTCCCACATTCTCCCCACTCCCTGTAGGAGCGAGTCCCACATTCTCCCCCACTCCCCGTGGGAGTGAGTCCCACATTCTCCCTGCTCCCTGTGGGACTAAGTCCCACATTCTCCCCACTCCCTGTAGGAGCGAGTCCCACATTCTCCCCCACTCCCCGTGGGAGCGAGTCCCACATTCTCCCCACTCCCCATGGGAGTGAGTCCCACATTCTCCCCACTCCCCGTGGGAGTGAGTCCCACATTCTCCCCACTCCCCGTGGGAGTGAGTCCCACATTCTCCCCACTCCCTGTGGGAGTGAGTCCCACATTCTCCCCACTCCCTGTAGGAGCGAGTCCCACATTCTCCCCAATCCCCATGGGAGTGAGTCCCGCCAAAGCTGACAGTGATTTCGTAGAATCCCCACAGTGCAGAAAGAGGCCATTCAGCCCATCAAATCTGCACTGTCCACAATCCCACCCAGGCCCCATCCCCATAACCCCATGTATTTACCCTGCCAATCCCCCTGTCTCTAGAGTCAACTTGACTTGACCAATCAACCCAACCCACACATCTCTGGACCATTTGCTGGTCCCAGCACTGGGAAAATCCTGCCCATTGTTCCCACTCTATTGAGTCCGGAATATTCCAGGCGGAACTCCCCAGAGGAAGAGCGAGAGGCAGTCGGTTACCGAATTGGTTGGACACCAATCTACATCAGGCTTGAGGCAGCAGGGCAGACAGGCCCTGGCCTAGTTCAGCACCATGTTTATCCGAACCACACACTGGGCCTCGAACCAGCTCAGCTAAACAGCCCCCTTCACCCCGCTCACCCTTTAATAAACCCAATTATTAAACTGACCTCAGCCCCTCCCAGTCCCCTCACTGCCTCGTTAATAACTCTGCTGCTCCCAGGGTCACAATGTTAGAATTTCACACTCAGAAACCCGAGATCATTAACCGGGGAAGATTTTTAAAACTAACGAACCTGTCCCAGTGATTGGGTAGCTGAGGGTATCTCATAAAGGAATTTGCGTCTCTCCTCCCAAGGAACAGAACTGAAGAAACAGGAAAATGTTCATTCATCAGAATTCTCGCAATTTCAGTCTCTCTCCATAACGTCTCCCCCAGTGCCCCCCCCCCAGTGTCCCCACCCCCAGTGTCCCCACCCCCAGAGTCCCCACCCCCAGTGTCCCCCCCAGTGTCCCCACCCCAGTGCCCCCCCCAGAGTCCCCACCCCCAGTGCCCCCCCAGTGTCCCCACCCCCAGTGCCCCCCCAGTGTCCCCACCCCCAGTGCCCCCCCCAGTGTCCCCACCCCCAGTGTCCCCACCCCCAGTGCCCCCCCCCAGTGTCCCCACCCCAGTGTCCCCACCCCCAGTGTCCCCACCCCAGTGTCCCCACCCCCAGTGTCCCCCCCCAGTGCCCCCACCGTGTCCCCCCGTGTCCCCCCCCGTGTCCCCACCCCCAGTGTCCTCACCCCCAGTGTCCCCACCCCAGTGTCCCACCCCAGTGTCCCCACCCCCAGTGTCCCCACCCCAGTGTCCTCCCCCAGAGTCCCCACCCCCAGAGTCCCCACCACAGAGTCCCTCCCCCAGTGTCCCCACCCCCAGTGTCCCACCCCCAGAGTCCCCACCCCCAGAGTCCCCACCCCCAGTGTCCTCACCCCCAGTGTCCCCACCCCAGTGTCCCACCCCCAGTGTCCACACCCCAGTGTCCCCACCCCAGTGTCCCTCCCCCGGAGTCCCCACCCCCAGTGTCCCCACCCCCAGTGTCCACACCCCAGTGTCCCCACCCCAGTGTCCACACCCCAGTGTCCCTCCCCCAGAGTCCCCACCCCAGTGTCCCCACCCCCAGTGTCCCCACCCCCAGTATCCCCACCCCCAGTGTCCCCACCCCCAGTATCCCCACCCCCAGTGTCCCCTCCCCCAGTGCCCTCCCCCACTGTCCCCTCCCCCAGTGCCCCTCTCCCAGTGTCTCCCCCAGTGCCCCTCCCCCAGTGCCCCTGTCCCAGTGTCTCCCCCAGTGTCTCCCCCAGTGCGATGATAGGGTAAGTTTGATGTTTGCTCAGTGTCAGTGTTGTCACAAAGAGGTTGTCTGTAAGTTACGCTCACCATCATCGATTTCATTCGACTCGGAGGAATCTGCAATGAGAAATCAGAATAGTTAGTAAAACAAACCAGCCTTAACTAGTAAAACCAGCAAACTGGAACTGTTCGAACTCAAACCCCTTAACTGGTGACACTAAAAAATCCTAACTATTAAGATGGGTCTAAAGATAGAATTCCTGGTGATTTAAAATCATCGAGAATTATTGTGACAGGAATTTCAATAGGATTCCTGCTGGGATTGATCACATCTTTGGACTTATAAGGAGAGGCTGGATAGACTGGGACTTTTTGCCCTGGAGCGTTAGAGGCTGAGGGGTGATCTTACTGAGGTCTATAAAATAATGAGGGGCACAGATCAGCTAGATAGTCAATATCTTTTCCACCAAAGGTAGGGGAGTCTAAAACTTGAGGACATGGGTTTAAGGTGAGAGGGGAGAGACACAAAAGTGTCCAGAGGGGCAATTTTTTCACATAGACGGTGGTGAATGTCTGGAACAAGCTGCCAGAGGGTAGTAGTAGAGACGGGTGCAATTTTGCCTTTTAAAAAGCATTTAGACGGTTACATGAGTAAGGTGGGTACAGAGGGATATGGGCCGAATGCGGGCAATTGGGATTGGCTTAGGGGTTTAAAGAAAAAAGGGCAGCATGGACAAGTTGGGCCGAAGGGCCTGTTTCCAAGCGGTAAACCTCTGTGACTGTGAGAGGAAACTGAGCACCCGGAGGAAATCCACACAGTTCGAGAGAGAACGTGCAAACTCCACACAGACAGTCACCAGAGTGTGGCATTGAACCCAGGTCCCTGGCGCTATGAGGCAGCAGTGCCAACCACTGTACTGTTCTGTTCCCCTTTTCTGTATAAAGCCTCAACAAAGACACATGATACACAAGGCAGTGTCTACGTCAGTCAGCTGATCCACAGAGGGTTAGTTTAATTTAGCAATCACCAATGGAGTTAAATTCTGGACTTTTCGCCGTGTCCATCTCAGTGAATCCAGGCACAGCGACTCCAAGAATGCGGAGAATCAGTGGGAATTTGCTGATTAAATTTGTGACAATCTTCTCCCCGTGTTTGCGAAGATCTCTCACTCCACTCATTCAGTGAGATGGTTAGAGTACCCACCCTGTTTGCCCAGGACTCACTGTGCCAATCCCAATGCCCTGAGTATCAGATTCCTGTCCAAATGACCACCTCCGCAACATCCTCTCCGATGTAATTTGTACAATCTGTTACTTGTAAATTTGCAAATTACTGCAACAAGGAATTGATGAACTGCCAAAGTGGCAGCTCAGACTAATTAAACAAACACTGACCCTCCTTAACTTCCAGATTCAAACAGCTGAGTCCTGTAAAACTATCAGACAGCGGAATATGCGAGAGTTTCTCTGGATTCAGGCAGAACATGGGAAAGGAGGGAGGGGAACTGTTTAAATGAGAATCCTTCATGGATAAGTATTGAACAGGACACTGACTGTCAGGCAGAGTGACTGCGGGAACTATCACACTCACCTGGGACAGAGGAAGGGACCTTAAATTTGCGTCTCATCCAAAAGACAGCGCCTCTGACAGTGCAGCACTCCCTCAGTACTGACCCTCTGACAGTGCGGCACTCCCTCAGCACTGACCCTCTGACAGTGCGGCACTCCCTCAGCACTGACCCTCTGACAGTGCGGCACTCCCTCAGTACTGACCCTCTGACAGTGCTGCACTCCCTCAGCACTGACCCTCTGACAGTGCGGCACTCCCTCAGCACTGACCCTCTGACAGTGCGGCACTCCCTCATGATCCTCTGACAGTGCGGCACTCCCTCAGCACTGACCCTCTGACAGTGCGGCACTCCCTCAGCACTGACCCTCTGACAGTGCGGCACTCCCTCAGTACTGACCCTCTGACGGTGCGGCACTCCCTCAGCACTGACCCTCTGATGGTGCAGCACTCCCTCAGCACTGACCCTCTGACGGTGCGGCACTCCCTCAGCACTGACCCTCTGACGGTGCAGCACTCCCTCAGCACTGACCCTCTGATGGTGCAGCACTCCCTCAGTGCAGGGGTGCTGCCTCAGTCTCGATTATGTCCTTGAAACCCGGGAATGTTGATTAAACTGCGAGCTTTCTGACTCCGAGGTGAGAGGTTGCCCAGTGAGTCCAGAGTGACCTCCTCCAGGGTCAATCCAGCATTTAAACCTTCAATCTGTGCATACACTGATAATTTACCGTTAAAAAGATTCAGATGAATACCTTGCCCTGAGTATCTAGTTTTAAGCCTGGAGGCATTTGCGAAGTCAAATCTCACTAATTCTCGGGGGTGGGTTTGGGGGAAGTTTTGCAGCAGTAATTCCGTGGTTCCTACCTGCTCCGCAGAGAGCTGCCAGCGCACAGATTGAGAGTAGAATCAGAGTCCGCATCTCGCTTCTGAAACTGCACAGTCTGTGTCACACCAACAAAGAGCAGTGAGTGTCTGAGCTCGACTGGGCTGGGGAACGGGGTTATAAGAGGCCGTTTATTTACACAAGTGAAGAAAGTTCTGACGAATTTTGATGATGACGGGTGTGGACATTTTGGCAAGAGTTCGCAGAGGACAGTGGAACGATTGTGAAATCAGTTGCTGCTGCCAAGTTGTCTCTCTCCAAGATTCTTTCTGCAGCAAAGTATTTTTTTTTGCAGGTAACACAGAGTCCTAAATTCCCAGAATAACGAGGGTTTGGGTTGCAGTGAGTGAAGTTATTTTGGAGTGGGCGCACAGAACCTCGAGGGTGTCAATTCCTTCAGAGGTTTGTGATTTCGGCAGAAGCGCTCAGAATGTGACACCCAGGAACCGATTTCCCCAGAGCGCCATCGAGAGAGCGAGGGGGTGCAGGAGAGGGGCTCTCGGGCCTGGAGAGGGGGGTCTCGGGCCAGGAGAGGGGCTCTCGGGCCTGGAGAGGGGGGTCTCGGGCCAGGAGAGGGGTCCTCGGTGCTGGAGAGGGAGTCTTGGACCTGCAGAGGGGATCTCAGAGCAGGAGAGGTGGTCTCTGAGGGGAGGGCATTCCCTGGGCTGGAAAGGGGGTCTCAGGGCTGGAGCGCGGGGTCTTGGAGCTGGAGCAGGGGTCTTGGGGCTGGGGCGGGGGGTCTTGGAGCTGGAGAAGGGGTCTTGGGGCTGTGGTGGGGGGTCTTGGAGCTGGAGCAGGGGTCTCGGGGATAGGGAGGGGTTTTGGGGCTGGAGGGGAGGTTTCGGAGAAGGAGATGGGGTCTCGGAAGGGAGGGAGGGTCTCGGGGCTGGGGGGGGTTCTCGGCAGGGAGGAGCCTCGGGAAGGGGGAGGTTTCGGGGGGAGGGGGTCTCAGGGGGAGGGGTGGGGGGATGTCCCTCGCTGAGATATCTGGGGAAACACTGACGTTTGAAAACTTCACTGAGAAATTCCATATTGGGCTGATCGAGGGAGACGTCTGACATCACACAGAATCATAGAATCCCTGCAGAAAGAGGCCATTCGGCCCATAAAGCCTGCACCAACTACAATCCCACCAGACACTATCCCCACAACCCAATAGAGCATAGAACATTACAGCGCAGAACAGGCCCTTCGGCCCACGATGTTGCGCCGACCAGTTAAAAAACAATGACCCTCTAACCTAAACTAAACCCTTTCCATCCATAAACCTAACCACGGATCTCTTAAACGCCCCCAAACTAGGCGCATTTACAACTGCAGCTGGCAGGGCATTCCAATCCCTCACCACCCTCTGGGTAAAGAACCTACCCCTGACATCCGTCCTATAACTACCCCCCCTTAATTTAAAGCTATGCCCCCTCGTGCTAGCTTTCTCCATCCGAGGAAAAGGCTATCACTGTCCACCCTATCCAAACCTCTAATCATCTTATATGTTTCAATAAGGTCTCCTCTTAGCCGCCTTCTTTCTAATGAAAACAACCCCAAATCCCTCAGTCTCTCCTCATAGGACCTCCCCTCCATACCAGGCAACATCCTGGTAAACCTCCTCTCCACCCTGTCCAATGCCTCCACATCCTTCCTATAATGTGGGGACCAGAACTGCACACAATACTCCAAGTGCGGACGCACCAGAGTTGTGTACAGTTGCAACATGACGCTGCGGGTCCTAAATTCAATCCCCCTACCAACAAACGCCAAGACACCGTATGCCTTCTTAACAACCTTATCTACTTGATTCCCAACTTTCAGGGATCTATGCACACATACACCTAGATCCCTCTGTTCATCCACACTATTCAGAGTCCTACCGTTAGCCCTATACTCTACACATCTGTTATTCCTGCCAAAGTGAATTACCTCACACTTTTCCGCATTAAACTCCATCCTCCACCTCTCGGCCCAGCTCTGCAACTTGTCCAAGTCTCTCTGTAAACTATGACACCCTTCCTCACTATCTACCACTCCTCCGACTTTGGTGTCATCAGCAAATTTACTAATCCACCCAGCTATACCCTCATCCAGATCATTTATAAAAATTACAAACAGCAGTGGCCCCAAAACAGATCCCTGAGGCACACCACTCGTAACTGAACTCCATGTCGAATACCTACCATCAACCACCACCCTCTGTCTCCTATCCGCCAGCCAATTCCTAATCCAATTTCCTAAATCACCCTCAATCCCATACATCTGCAATTTCTGCAGAAGCCTTCCATGGGGAACCTTATCAAACGCCTTACTAAAGTCCATATATACCACGTCAACTGCCTTACCCCCATCCACCTCTTTGGTCACTTTCTCAAAAAACTCAATAAGGTTAGTAAGGCACGACCTACCCGCTACAAAACCATGCTGACTATCTGTAATCATTTCATTACTCTCCAAATAACTATAAATCCTATCCCTAATAATTTTTTCTAAAACCTTGCCCACAACAGAAGTAAGACTCACCGGCCTATAATTCCCGGGGAAATCTCTGTTCCCCTTCTTAAACAATGGGACAACATTCGCTAACCTCCAATCTTCTGGCACTATACCGGTGACCAACGACGACCTGAAGATCAGAGCCAGAGGGTCTGCAATCTCCTCCCTTGCCTCCCAGAGAATCCTAGGGTAAATCCCATCCGGCCCAGGGGACTTATCTATTTTCAAACCCTCAGGAATAACTAGCACATCCTCCTTATCAACTGCAATACTGTCCAGTTTACAACCCTGTAACCCAGTGTTCTCCACAGCTACATTTATGTCCCCCTGCGTGAACACCGAAGAGAAATATTGGTTCAATGCCTCTCCAATCTCTTCTGGCTCCACACATAACTTCCCACTGCTGTCTCTAACTGGCCCTAATCTTGCCCTAACCAACCTTTTGTTCTTAACATATCTATAGAACGCCTTAGGATTCTCCTTAACCCTATCAGCCAAAGTCTTCTCGTGTCCTCTTTTAGCCCTTTTAGGCCAATGTATTTACTCTGCCAGTCCCCCTGACACTAAGGGATAATTAACTGTGGCAAATCCACCTAACCCACACATCTTTGGAGTGTGGGAGGAAACCAGAGCACCCGGAGAAAACCCACGCAGACACGGGGAGAACGTGCAGACTCCACACAGACAGTGACCCAAGTTATCCGAATTTTGGAGTCAACTAAAAGATGGCATCTTCAACAGTGCGGCACTCCCTCAGCACTGACCCTCTGACAGTGCGGCACTCCCTCAGCACTGACCCTCTGACAGTGCGGCACTCCCTCAGCACTGACCCTCTGACAGTGCGGCACTCCCTCAGCACTGACCCTCTGACAGTGCGGCACTCCCTCAGCACTGACCCTCTGACAGCGCGGCACTCCCTCAGCACTGACCCTCTGACAGTGCGGCACTCCCTCAGCACTGACCCTCTGACAGTGCGGCACTCCCTCAGCACTGACCCTCTGACAGTGCGGCACTCCCTCAGCACTGACCCTCTGACAGTGCGGCACTCCCTCAGCACTGACCCTCTGACAGTGCGGCACTCCCTCAGCACTGACCCTCTGACAGTGCGGCACTCCCTCAGCACTGACCCTCTGACAGTGCGGCACTCCCTCAGCACTGACCCTCTGACAGTGCGGCACTCCCTCAGCACTGACCCTCTGACAGTGCGGCACTCCCTCAGCACTGACCCTCTGACAGTGCGGCGCTCCCTCAGTACTGACCCTCTGACAGTGCGGCACTCCCTCAGCACTGACCCTCTGACAGTGCGGCACTCCCTCAGCACTGACCCTCTGACAGTGCGGCACTCCCTCAGCACTGACCCTCTGACAGTGCGGCACTCCCTCAGCACTGACCCTCTGACAGTGCAGCACTCCCTCAGCACTGACCCTCTGACAGTGCAGCGCTCCCTCAGCACTGACCCTCTGACAGTGCAGCACTCCCTCAGCACTGACCCTCTGACAGTGCGGCACTCCCTCAGCACTGACCCTCTGACAGTGCAGCGCTCCCTCAGCACTGACCCTCTGACAGTGCAGCACTCCCTCAGCACTGACCCTCTGACAGTATGGCACTCCCTCAGCACTGACCCTCTGACAGTGCAGCACTCCCTCAGCACTGACCCTCTGACAGTGCAGCGCTCCCTCAGCACTGACCCTCTGACAGTGCGGCGATCCCTCAGCACTGACCCCCTGACAGTGCGGCACTCCCTCAGCACTGACCCTCTGACAGTGCGGCACTCCCTCAGCACTGACCCTCTGACAGTGCGGCGCTCCCTCAGCACTGACCCCCTGACAGTGCGGCGCTCCCTCAGCACTGACCCTCTGACAGTGCGGCACTCCCTCAGCACTGACCCTCTGACAGTGCGGCGCTCCCTCAGCACTGACCCCCTGACAGTGCGGCACTCCCTCAGCACTGACCCTCTGACAGTGCGGCGCTCCCTCAGTACTGACCCTCTGACAGTGCAGCACTCCCTCAGTACTGACCCTCTGACAGTGCAGCACTCCCTCAGTACTGACCCTCTGACAGTGCGGCACTCCCTCAGCACTGACCCTCTGACAGTGCGGCACTCCCTCAGTACTGACCCTCTGACAGTGCGGCACTCCCTCAGCACTGACCCTCTGACAGTGCGGCACTCCCTCAGCACTGACCCTCTGACAGTGCGGCACTCCCTCAGCACTGACCCTCTGGTTGGGGCGGATCTCTCTAATGCACTGAAATATTCTTCTCGATTTTGTGTTTATCTCACTGACCCTGAGTTGAGTTGATTCCATGAGCTTGCTGCCGGATTCTGGAAACGAGATTCTGTCACCCCCTCAGGGGAGCGGCGGGGGGAGACGCTGGTATTTTGAGGAGGTGTGGGGGAGGTTTGCCCCTCTGTCCTGAGTAATATTTATCCCTCTACCAACACTTAAAGACAGATCATCTGGTTAGTATCGTTTCTGGGAGCTGGCTCTGTCCTGTGTTACAGGGACTCCTTGAAAAGTAGTTCATTGGCTGTGAAGCCTTTGGGACATCATAAGTTTGTGGAAGGCGCTAGAGTAATGCAGAACTTCCTGCTATTTACAAACCTGACACAATTGGACAGACGGAACAACAACACCTCGTCATTCCATGCCCAGTGATCACATTGAGAGGATTCTCTTCAGCATGAACTGTCCCTTTAAACTGCCTCATGTGAAAATATTCCCCAATCCCAAACTAATCCCCAACTGTTTGAAAACATCTTAAAAAAATTCTTCACTGCAAATTCTCATCAGATAACATTCCCAAAGTCAATAAACATTCCGGCGACATTCATTCCTGGCTCCGTCCCCTGCCTTTATTTAACATCATTAAACGAACTCACAAACCATACCCAGTGCTGCAGTGGCCTGAAATAGCTCAGTGTGGCAGGGAGAGGTGGGGTGGGGGGAGTGCAAACAGGATGATGGTTCTGGTTAATCACTGTCCTCCCACCTCGGGGACCTGGGAACAGGCAAACAGTTACTCCTCTGGACTGGGGTAAACACAGTAAGAAGTTTCACAACACCAGGTTAGAGTCCAACAGGTTTATTTGGCAGCACCAGCTTTCGGAGTCTCAGGCTCCTTCATCAGGTGAGTGGGAGTTGTGTTCACAAACAGGGCAAATAAAGACACAAACTCAGTTTATGGTTGGAATGCGAGTCTTTGCAGGTAATCAAGTCTTATAGGTACAGACACTGTGAGTGGAGAGAGGGTTAAGCACAGGTTAAAGAGATGTGTATTGTCTCCAGACAGGACAGTGAGTGAGGTTTTGCAAACCCAGGCAAGTCACGGGGGTTACAGATAGTGCGACATGAACCCAAGATCCCGGTTGAGACCGTCCTCATGTGTGTGGAACTTGGCTATCAGTCTCTGCTCAGCGACTCTGTGCTGTCGTGTGTCGTGAAGGCCGCCTTGGAGAATGCTTACCCGAAGATCAGAGGCCGAATGCCCGTGACCACTGAAGTGTTCGCCAACAGGAAGGGAACAGTCTTGCCTGGTGATTTTAACCTGGTGTTGTGAGATTTCTTACCGAGCTTACCCCAGTCCAACACCGGCATCTCCACATAGTGGGATCGGCAATCAGAGTGAAGTGAGTCTGTGACCTTGCAGCGCAGTGTCACAAATAGGTAGCAAGTGTGAAACGAAAACTGGAATTCTTTCTGTGAGCCGGGGAATTTAAAACATGAGGGCACAGTCACAGGGTAAGGGGGTTGGATCATTTTAGAGTTGATTTGATTGTCACGTGTATTGGGATACAGTGAGAAATATTGTTTCTTGCGCACTATATGGATTGGATGGGCTGAATGGCCTCCCTGTGCACTGGAGGGATTCTGTGACAGGGAATTTACGGCTTTCACCCGGGCAACGCTCAGGAAATCCCGCCCAAGGCCAATGGAAAATTCTGTGGGCAGGACAGTAAAATTCCAGCCTACAATTCTACACAGACAAAACATACCATTCATAGAGTACACAAGAGAGATGGAAAGGAGAGGGTGCAGGATGCAGGGGCAAATTTCCCCGTCCTACATGTCACGGCAGTTGAAAGAACATTAATACATTAACACACTAAAGAACATGGATACAAAACTGGTTCAGTCAAAGAAGGTAAAAAGTCTGACAACACCAGGTTTTAGTCCAACCTATTTATTTGATAATATACTCGCAAGCTTTCGAGGGGAATGGAGAGTTCTGGCCTCAGACAGAGCATATAAAGCACAGACAGTTTAGAGATTACTGATTAAAATGCGAATCCTTACACCTAACCTGCTGTTCAAGACCTGAAGTGGCTGATAATGTGAGTGGTAGGAGCACTGATCACAGTTTAAAGAGATGTGTATTGTCTCCAGACAGTACAGTAAGTGAGGTTTTGCAAACCCAGGCAAGTCACGGGGGTTACAGATAGTGCGACATGAACCCAAGATCCCTGTTGAGACCGTCCTCATGTGTGCGGAACTTGGCTATCAGTCTCTGCTCAGCGACTCTGCGCTGTCGTGTGTTGTGAAGGCCGCCTTGGAAGATCAGTCAAAGAAGACAGAGGGTAACAGTGGAAGGGTGTGTTTCTGAATGGAGGGCTGTGACAAGTGGCGTTCTCACAACACCTTCTTACTCACCTTCTTGTGAGACTTCTTACCGTGTTTACCCCAGTCCAACACCAGCATCTCTACATCACAACTGGCATTCCTCACGGATCAGTGCTGGGACCTTTGCCTTTTGTAATATATATAAATGATTTGGAGGAAAATGTAACTGGGTTGATTAGTAAGTTTGTGGATGACACAAAGATTGGTGGATTTGTGGATAGCAATGAGGACCATCAGAGGATACAGCAGGATATAGATCAGTTGGAGACTTGGGTGTAGAGATGGCAGATGGAGCTTAATCCGGACAAATGTGAGGAAATGCATTTTGGAAGGTCCAATGCAGATAGGAAATGTACAGTAAATGGCAGAACCCTTAAGAGTATTGATAAGCAGAGGGATCTGGGTGTACAGATACACAGGTCACTGAAAGTGGCAATGCAGGTGGAGAAGATAGTCGAGAAAGTATACGGCATGCTTGCCTTTATGGACGAAAAGGGATTGGTTTAGATTAGTGGGTCATTGTTTTTTAATTGGTCGGCGCAACATCGTGGGCTGAAGGGCCTGTTCTGCGCTGTAATGTTCGATGTTCTATGTTCATCGGCCGGGACACTGAGTTTAAAAATTGACAAGTCATGTTGCAGCTTTATAGAACCTTCGTGAGGCCGCACTTGGACTATCGTGTTCAATTCTGGTCATCACACTACCAGAAGAATGTGGAGGCTTTGGAGAGGGTACAGAAAAGATTTATCAGCTTGTTGCCTGGTATGGAGGGCATTAGCTATGAGGAGAGGTTGGAGAAACTTGGTTTGTTCTGACTGGAATGACGGAGGTTGAGGGGAGACCTGATAGAAGTCTACAAGATTATGAGAGGCAGAGTGGATAGTCAGAAGCTTTTTCCCTGGGTGGAAGACTCAATTACTCGGGGGGCACAGGTTTAAGGTGTGAGGGATGTAGGAGGCAGATTTTTTTTAAACAGAGAGTAGTGGGTGCCTGGAACTCGTTGCCGGGGGAGGCAGTGGAAGCGGATATGGTAGTGAGTTTTAAGGGGCGTCGTGACAAGTACATGAATAGGATGGGAATAGAGGGATATGGTTCCCGGAAGGGAGGGGGCTTTAGTTCAGCCGGGGGCAGCAAGGTCAGTACAGGCTTGGAGGGCCGAAGGGCCTGTTCCTGTGCTGGAATTTTCTTTGTTCTGTTAATGAAACGCTGTTTGTTAACCAGTACAGAACGGTATAAATGCCTCTCTCTTTACAGAATGTTGTCGGGATATCGGATTATCTCACAGACTGTTAGAATTTCTGGTTAATTACTTCCTCTTATAACCATTGGAAACGTTGTTCAAACAGATTCTTTTGATGATAAAGCCATTCCATCTCCTGTTTGTCCAACATGCCCTGAAGGAAATGTTGTGTCTGAAGCAGTGATTTTTTTTCCATCCACCCAAAACGCTGCCACATTTCGTGGTTCTTTTAACCTTTTAAAGGAAAAAGCTTTGTCATTGCATCATTGCACAGATGGGTAAATACTTATCTAAACAACCCAAAGAACTGATTTTCCATCTTGTCCGAATGTCAAATCTCCACAAATTCTTTTATAAAATGATTGCTTTAAGTTTTTAAACAATGGCAACTTGCATTTATATAGCGCCTTTCACGTGGCAGAACATGGCACGCTGATTAGCGCTGCTGCTTCACAGCATCAGGGACCCGGTTCAATTCCAGCCTCAGGTCACTGTCTGTGTGGACTTTGCACATTTTCCACATGTCTGCGTGGGTTTCCTCCGGGTACTCGGGTTTCCTCCCACACTCCAAAGATGTACGGGTTGGATGGATTGGCCATGCTAAATCCCGGGATGTGCGGGTTAGGTGGATTGGCCATGGGAAATTGCCTCTTGGTGTCAGTGGGGATTAGTAAGATGAATACATGAGGTTACAGGGATAGGGCCTGGGTGGGACTGTGGCTGGTGCAGACTTGATGGGCTGAATGGCCTCCTTCTGTAGAGATTCTATAATTCTAATGAAACATTTTCACACAAACCACGGGGAGAATGTGACAGAAAGTCACATGAAGAAAGGTTTGAAGAGGCTCATGTTGTGACCTAAAGGCCGGACGAGAGATTGGGGATGGAATTCCTGAGCGTGGGACACGGGAAGGGAATGTTACTGAGCTTTGTGAATATAAACAGCAAGAATCCCTGTGAGACAAAGTTGGGTTGTTATCTGTTGGGATGGGGAATGTAGCGGGGGAGAGGGGCGGGGAGGGAATTGGAAATACTCGTGACCTATTCGACTCACTCCGAACCCTGGCTATCCGACTGAAACATTCCGTGGAGCAGTTTAAACCCCAGCGATGAATTTCGGAACTCATGAGGTTAATCGCTCAGGGAATAACGACGTTAAACTGAAATGCGTTTGTGTTGTGAGACCTTTACTTCTTATTCAAGCTCATCATGTGGTGTGTGTGTGTACAGGACATTTGTGTGAGTCTAACCATGATGGTGTTGAGTGGGAGTTTAGTTCCATTCCTGTGTTTAAGAAGAACCGGGATTTTGTGGTTCTCCTTGTGATCTGGGAGCTTGTGTGTTTTTTGACGATCTGTTTACTGTTCTCACTGTAACAGCCAGGCAGTTCACACTTCCCCTTGCATTTATTTTGGGAGTTACGTAGGAGTGAATGAGGGAAGAGGATCAGTGAGGTCGATATAATGGAATATTAACGGACCATGATCAGTGTAGAGCACTCCGTTTACAAAACTAGACTGGGAAACATCGCTCATCCTTCCGTTTGCCTCTTTCCTGCCCTTTGTTCTCTGCTCCTGAAAGTAAAGGGGAAAATTGCATTTCAGTAGCACCTTTCACATCCCAAAGCCATTTACAGAGCACAGAAACCATCGCAACCAATCCACGCTCAGCAAGATCCCACAATGGCTGTAGTTAAGAAAGTCCCACCAACGCCTCTGATGTCTCAGAAGACGAAGGAAATTTGGCATGTCCGCTGTGACTCTCACCAACTTTTACAGATGCACCATAGAAAGCATTCTTTCTGGTTGTATCACAGCTTGGTATGGGCTCCTGCTCTGTCCAAGACCACAAGGAACTACAAAGGGTCATGAATGCAGCTCAATCCATCACGCAAACCAGCCTCCCATCCATTGGCTCTGATCGTACTTCACACTGTCTTGGAAAAGCAGTCAGTATAATTAAGGACCCCACACACCCCGGACATTCTCTCTTCCACCTTCTCCCATTGGGAAAAAGATACAAAAGCCTCAGGTCCCGTACCAACCGACTCAAGAACAGCTTCTTCCCTGCTGCTGTCAGACTTTTGAATGGACCTACCTCGCGTTAAGCTGATCTTTCTCTACACCCTCGCTGTGACTGTAACACTACATTCCACACTCTCTCCTTTCCTTCTCCCCTATATACTCAATAAACGGTATGTTTTGTCTGTACAGTGTGCAAGAAACAGTACTTTTCACTGTATCCCAATACATGTGACAATAATAAATCAATTCAGATCAAAGAGATAATGACCAGAATATCTGTTTTAATGATGTTAGATAAAGGATAGTTATTGGCCCCAGGAAGGTGGGAGTGGGGGCAGGGGTGGGGTGGGGTGGGGAGGTTTGTGAAGACACTCTTGTCAGTCCATCTTCAGGGGGTAGTTCAGATGTGTATAAACCCCGTTATGACCGGGTTAGAGAGGGTGGAATAATTCCTCCCTCTGCCCAAAGCCTGACTTGGTTATCACAGAGACTGAATGTAATGGGGAAGTGATTTGACAATTGGATATATATTAGCTTGATGTAAGAAATATGCGAGTCATGTTCCTTACGTTAACACTGAAACTCACTCAAAAAAGTTTAAATGTGCAAATATACCCCATACAACACATCACCCCAAACATGCAAAAAAAATGAAACTCTGCAGAGAATCAGATACTAAAAACCTGGCCAAGTAACAATTCAGACAAGGATTATTCAAAAATTGTCCAGAGAGGTGTTTGCAGTTAAAGGGTCAGGTTAGTTGCTAGTTCTTGGGGTTTCTCACTGGAGGCAATGATGTTGATTTGAAATTCTCCTTTCACAACTCTTGCTTTGCAGCAATGAAGTCTTCTGGTGTTTTTTTTCAAATTGCAAACATGATGAGAGAGGTTTCAGAAGACAGGATCAGGCCGTAACAGTCTCTCTCTCTCTATCAAAATCCACTACTTTACACCCGGGAATGGGGGTCACATGACAGACTCAGGCCGGAATTCTCTGACCTTGCCTGCAGCTGGGATTATCCGATCCCACTGCTGTAAACAGAGATTTGTGGGAATATCAGATTTTACATTCTCACTGGCAGCCGTAATGAGGAAGGGAGGGGTGGTGGTGCAAGGCCAGAGAATTCCGCCCTCTGTCTCCACAATGTAGCTGCTATAATGTTATTTATTTAGCAAAATGTCCCCTTTCAGAAAGCTCCAATATATACGCTATGTCCAGCCAATGACATTATAAACCGACATTTTATTCAACGCACAGTCACAACAACCCAAAGAACAATCTTCCGAATTAATCTGAAGTTTGGATGTTGATGGATAGTTGGGATGAAGTTAAAGTGTAGAGATAGCGACTGGAATTCTCCGGCTTTTCACACCGGTGGGATTCTCCAATTCTGCCGACGGCGCTCCTGGCCACAGGTTTCCCACCGGTGTGGGGTGACACCAGTGGGAATTTCCACTGACATCAGAGATTCCCATCGCCAGCAAACATCGCGCCGCCTCTCGCCAGTGGGAAACACGCAGCCAGTGAATTCCATCCAAACTGATGGATTTGGGTGGATTTTGTGGAGAGATTTTTGGCTTCCCCGTCAGAAAAAACTCTCTCAAAGTTTGTAAGCATCCGATGCTGATCTGACTTCCAATGTTATCATTTGCAGCGAGTATTTATTCAGGAGTTAAAAGGCTCCTCTGTAACGATTGCACTTGAGAGAAAAATCCTTTTAATGAGTGACATTGAAATCTCTCGAAATACCAGGAAAGCATGGCTGCTTGTCCAGGTTCTGGGAAGAATTCTCTTCATTAAAGATTGTTTCACTTCACCAATGAAGAATGGCTATTTGGCTAAAATAAGGTTTGTTTCTGTGGAATGACACCACAGGAACAAATTACTCCAGTCTGAGTTATAAGGAGAGGCTGGGATAGACTGGGACTTTTTCCTCTGGAGCATAGGAGGCTGAGGGGTGATCTTATAGAGTCTATAAAATAATGAGGGGCACAGATCAGCTAGATAGTCAATATCTTTTCCCAAAGATAGGGGAGTCTATAACTAGAGAGCATTGGTTTAAGGTGAGAGGGGAGAGATACAAAAGGGTCCAGAGGGGCAATTTTTTCACACAGAGGGTGGTGAGTGTCTGGAACGAGCTGCCAGAGGTGGTAGTAGAGTTGGGTACAATTTTGACTTTTCAAAAGCATTGAGACAGTTACGTGGGTAAGATGGGTATAGAGGGATAAGGGCCAAATGTGGGCAATTGGGACTAGCTTCGAGGTTAAAAAAGGGCAGCATGGACAAGTTGGGCTGAAGGGCCTGTTTCCGAGCTGTAAACCTCTCTGACTCCATAACCTCATTTTCACTTTCACATGGAAGTAATCATTGGGGATTGGAAGCACCTGGAATTGAAGGAAATAATGATTTCACCAGCTCTGGGGAAGAGGGACCCTGTGCCAAGGCTCAGGATAGAGTCAGCAATGTTAGTAACAAAGCTGCTATCACCCACTGAGAAACAACATTGCGCTGGAATTACATTGAAAATGATAGAAGATGATAAGAAAGCTAGCGGCTCACCAAGACCCTGAGACGGCATCTTCCAAACCCGTGACCTCTATCACCTCAGCATCTTTAGTGTTTCACAGAGGGAAATCCCCCAGTCACACAATGTTAACCCACACAAAATCCATTCCCTTACACCGGGTTAACATTGGGCCCACAGTGTCCATGTGGTGGCTAAAGGATCAACTCCCCTTATTGCTCCTATGGGGGTGGCATAGTGGGTTAGCGCTGCTGCCTCACGGCGCCAGGGACCCAGGCTCAATTCCCGGCTTGGGTCATTTTCTGTGTGGAGTCTGCACGTTCTCCCTGTGTCTGCGTGGGTTTCCTCCGGGTGCTCCGGTTTCCTCCCACAGTCCAAAGACACGCTGGGTAGGGTGCATTGGCCGTGCTAAATTCTCCCTCAGTGTTCCCAAACAGGCGCCGGAGTGTGGAGACCAGGGGATTTTTAAAAGTAAAGTTTATTTATTAGTAACGTAAGAACATAAGAGCTAGGAGCAGGAGTCGGCCATCTGGCCCCTCGAGCCTGCTCCCCCATTCAATAAGATCATGGCTGATCTTTTTGTGGACTCAGCTCCACTTACCCACCCCCTCACCATAACCCTTAATTCCTTTACTGTTCAAAACTGTATCTATCCTTGCCTTAAAAACATTCAGTGATGTAGCCTCAACTGCTTCACTGGGAAGGGAATTCCACAGATTCACAACCCTTTGTGTGAAGAAGTTCCTCCTCAACTCAGTCCTAAATCTGCTCCCCCTTATTTTGAGGCCATGACCCCTAGTTCTAGTTTCACCCACCAGTGGAAACAACTTCCCTGCTTCTATCTTATCCATTCCCTTCATAACCTTATATGTTTCTATAAGATCTCCCCTCATTCTTCTGAATTCCAATGAGTACAGCCCCAGTCTACTCAGTCTCTCCTCATAAGCCAGCCCTCTCAACTCCAGAATCAACCTAGTGAATCTCCTCTGCACCCCCTCCAGTGCCAGTATATCCTTTCTCAAGTAATGAGGTTACTGTGAAAATCCCCGAGTTGCCACAGTCCAGCATCCGTTTGGGTCAATGCACCCTAACCAGCACGTCTTTCACACCGTGGGAGAAAACTGGAGCACCCGGAGGAAACCCACGGAGACACGGGGAGAACATGCAAACTCCACACAGACTGTGACCCAAGCCGGGTCCCTGGCACAAGGAGGCAGCAGCACTAACCACTGTGCTACACTGTGACTGGATTTTCACAGTGACTTCACTGCAATGTTAATATAAGCCTATTTGTGATGCAAATAAATAAACTTTAAAAACTTTTAAACTTTTAGAAGAAATAGTCCCCAGAGGGAGGATGTGTTGAGTAAAACGGAGAGAGGGAAAAATAGAGAGAGAAAGGAATTCAGCTGGAGTGTGGGTCAGGATTGTGGGTTGTGGGGCTGTGGGGGAACTGGCTTACTCATGGACTGGCTTATTTTGGAGGAAGGCTCTGGGGACCAGGGTTCGAATCTGACCACAGCAGACAATACAATTCAAATTCAATATTAAATTTAAAACCTACTGATAACCATAAAACTATTGATTTGATTTGATTTGATTTATTATTGTCACATGTATTATCATACAGTGAAAAGTATTGTTTCTTGCGTGTTACACAGAAAAAGCATACCGTTCATAGAGAAGGAAAGGAGTGCGGAATGTCGGGTTACAGTCACAGCTAGAGTGTCGAGAAAGATCAACTTGATGCAATTTAAGTCCATTCAAAAGTCTGACGGCAGCAGGGAAGAAGCTGTTCTTGAGTCGGTCGGTACGGGACCTCAGAGTTTTATATCTTTTTCCTGATTGAAGAAGGTGGAAGAGGGAATGTCCGGGGTGTGTGGGGTCCTTGATCATGCTGGCTGTTGTTCTGGGATGGATGGGGGGCTGGTTTGAGTGATGGACTGGGCTTCATTCACCACTCTTTGTAGTATCTTGTGTTCTTGGACAGAGCAGAGGCTGTACCAAGCTGTGATACCGCCAGGAAGAATATATTGTCGATTGTCAGAAAAACCCCATCAGGTTCACTAATGTCCTTTAGGGAAGGAAATCTGCTGTCCTTACCCGGTCTGGCCTACATGTTAGTCCAGAGCCACAGTGATGTGGTTGATTCTTAAACGCTCTCTGAAAGGACCGAACAAAACATTCGGTTGAAGGTAATTAGGGAAGGGAAAACCAGCGATACTTACATCCAATGAAATAATAAAGAAATAAATCATTAGTCCAGACCTCTGGATAATTTATCCAATAAGATGCTGCAATGCCCCCAGTGATCGAGCAGCCGTCTGTTCCCTCTCGGTTACTCCAGTGATGTCACTCAATCAATTCCTTTATTAACCTGGCACCATCACCCAGCGCTCTGTGCTGTACCCGTCCTGGGAATGTCTGATGGAGATAGGGTGGTGCGATGGTTAGCACTGCTGCCTCACAGCGCCAAGGACCCGGCTTCAATTCTGGCCTTGGGTGGAGCTTGTACATTCTCCCCGTGTCTGTCTGGGTTTCCTCCGGGCGCTCCGGTTTCCCCCCACCTTCTGAAAAATGTGTAGGTTAGGATGCATTGGCTGCGCTAAATTGCCCCTTAGTTTCCCGAGATGCATAGGTTAGACGGGTTAGCGGGTTAAGCATGTGGGGTTATTGGGCTGGGACCTGGGTAGAATTGTTGTCAGTGCAGACTCGATGGGCCAAATGGCCTCCTTCTGCCCTGTAGGGATTCTAGGATTCATTGAACCCAGAAGACAAAACAATGGGGAAGTCCAAATTTCTGTAAATCTCAGAGTCACAGGTCAATTAAAAGTGTTTTACGCTGAAGTGGAGCTTACGCAACTCTGATTCCCAACAGAAGCTGAAAATTTTGTACCTTATAAAGAGACAACAAGGTGGATTGATTTCGGTCAATGTCAGCAAAGACCTGAGACCCTGGAGGAGACACCCGAGCGAGTGTGACCATCCAGAGATCACTGTCTGGACAGCACCAACAAAGAGAAACATCATCCAGACCACACACAGAATATTTACAAAAACACACACAAGTATTCCAGAGGGAACTGAGTTGTGAAGAGAGTCTGAGAAGTCCAAGTCTCCTATTTCTGTTGTGTTGGCTCAGTGCCGTGGATATGGAGACTGTAAGGACAGTATAACCTCCGCAATGAGGCATCAATGGGATCATTTGGTGGGACAGGAAGAGTAGCTCAGATCACCTGCCAACAGAAACACTACAATCACTTTTCTATGTAAGATGGCCAGATTTATACACCAGTAACATTCTATACAACCAGGTATACTTCAGCAATAGTGTGGCATAGAATAATGATAGTATTACACTTCATATCATTTCTAACCCCGTGCTGTACCTGTCCTGGGAGTGTTTGATGGGGGGGACAGTGTAGAGGGAGCTTTACTCTGTATCTAACCCCGTGCTGTACCTGTCCTGGGAGTGTTTGATGGGGGGACAGTGTAGAGGGAGCTTTACTCTGTATCTAACCCCGTGCTGTACCTGTCCTGGGAGTGTTTGATGGGGGACAGTGTAGAGGGAGCTTTACTCTGTATCTAACCCCGTGCTGTACCTGTCCTGGGAGTGTTTGATGGGGGACAGTGTAGAGGGAGCTTTACTCTGTATCTAACCCCGTGCTGTACCTGTCCTGGGAGTGTTTGATGGGGACAGTGTAGAGGGAGCTTTATTCTGTATCTAACCCCGTGCTGTACCTGTCCTGGGAGTGTTTGATGGGGGGGACAGTGTAGAGGGAGCTTTACTCTGTATCTAACCCGGTGCTGTACCTGTCCTGGGAGTGTTTGATGGGGAGAGTGTAGAGGGAGCTTTACTCTGTATCTAACCCCGTGCTGTACCTGTCCTGGGAGTGTTTGATGGGGGACAGTGTAGAGGGAGCTTTACTCTGTATCTAACCCCGTGCTGTACCTGTCCTGGGAGTGTTTGATGGGGGGCCGGTGCCTTCCCAAAATAGAAATTATTCCTTCTCCACAGCTTCATGTAAAATTCTTAAAAACAACCTGGATTGAAAATCAAGAGTAACTAAATAAAGCTCTTTGCTGGGATATTTCCTGTTCTGAATATCTGCTCCTGGTGTGGAACATTTAATACTGAGGCATCTGGAAGGATAGAATTAACAGGAATGTAATGGGAATGAAATAACAAATTATTGGGAATGCAAGGGGAATTTAATTGGAATGTAACAGGAATGTTACAGGAATGTAACGGGGATCTAACAGTAATGTATAAAGAATGTAATGGGATATAATGGGATTGTAACAGAATTGTAATTGGATAGTAATTGGATTATAACAGGATTGTAATGAGATTGTAATGGATGTTTCTCGATGGTTAATGACAATGTTAGCTTATGGGTCTGGTAGAATTCCTCTCTAAACACGGAGGACTTTATTACTGGGCTGTGTAGGTGGATGAAGACTGTTGATTTAGTATTTGAGTTCTCCAAGGTTAAATCAGAACTGTCATCTTAAGCCTCACCCAAAGCCAGCAACTCCCACTCACATCCTAAAATACACAACTCAGTCAAACCAACTCAGCCACCGCAACTGGCTCGCTCCCAGAGCTGATGCGGTTCACTTAGCAAAGATTCTAGTCAGCAACATTCGTTCAACCTCATACAGGAGACAACTGACTCATTCAAGCGCTGGATACCTGCAGGACAAGCAGTTTAACAAGAGGATCTCAGTCCCCTCTCGTTCCAGGGTTGATGTTAACCTCTTCAGGGCTGTGCTGGTTTTGATTTCTGTGGGTTGTGGTTAAGGTTAACAATGTTGGAAAATCTGTTGGAAAGATTAACAAAAAGACATTGACCCAGTGTGGAAACCGCCCTCCATCAGTGCTCTGTATCGACAGACTGGTGTGAGGTACAATATCCCATTAAACACTTAACTCAGCAAACTGCTCAAAGTGATACCAGGATTGAGTCAACTTGTTGTGATCTGGAAGGCGCTGTCTAAAAGGATAGTGGAAGCAGATTCAATACGAACTCTCCGAAAGGAGGGAATGATGGAATAGCAGGTCAGCACAGGGTGTTGGAGAAACAGCAAGGAGTGCGAATCAATGGTATCTCCTTCAAAGAACCAGCACTGACACAGAAGGTCGAGTGGTCTCTCCCTGCGCTGCATCATTTAATGATTCTGCATCTAACTTTACACAGAAAGCATTCTTTCTGGTTGGATCACAGCTTGGTCTGGGCTCCTGCTCTGCCCAAGACCGCAAGGAACTACAAAAGGTCATGAATGTAGCCCAATCCAACACGCAAACCAGCCTCCCACCCATTGACTCTGTCTACACTTCCCGCTGCCTCGGGAAAGCAGCCAGCATAATTAAGGACCCCCCACACCCCGGACATTCTCTCTTCCACTTTCTTCCGTAAGGAAAAAGATACAAAAGTCTGAGGTCCCGTACCGACCGACTCAAGAACAGCTTCTTCCCTGCTGCTGTCAGACTTTTGAACGGACCTACCTCACATTAAGTTGATCTTTCTCTACACCCTCGCTGTGACTGTAACACTACATTCTGCACCCTCTCCTTTCCTTCTCTATGAATGGTATGATTTGTCTGTATAGCGTGCAAGAAACAATACTTTTCCCTGTATGTTAATACATGTGACAAAAATAAATCAAATCAAATCAACAGCTTCCTCTCTGCGGACGAGAGTTTTAATTTCAAACATTCCTTCTCGAGCTTTCTTTTTGCTGAAGAATTGTATCCAATGAAAAGGGTTAGTGAAATCAGCATTAACGCTCACATCTGACTCAGATCCTAGATCCTGTTCTGGATCCTGTTCTGGATCCTGTCCTGGATCCTGTTCTGGATCCTGTCCTGGATCCTGTTCTGGATCCTGTTCTGGATTCTGTCCTGGATCCTGCCCTGGATCCTGTCCTGGATCCTGTTCTGGATCCTGTCCTGGATCCTGTTCTGGATTCTGTCCCGGATTCTGTCCTGGATCCTGCCCGGGATCCTGTCCTGGATCCTGTCCTGATGCTGTCCGGATGGAGGGTGTATCTGATATCTGGGACTATCCGTGGTGAAGTTCTGACTTTGTAAGCAGTTTGTGTTTAACCCTGTCATGTCCCACTGTCTCCCACATGTCCTAATGTCAGGAGACAGGAGGACAACTAACAACATAACCCTCACAATGGCCACTCTCTGTCTTAGGGTCACTGAAGGTTCTGGATACCTGCAAATTCGACTCCGAGTCTGGATCAGAAGCTGTGGAGCAGGAATGGGATAAAGGGGGATTGGGATTAAATGGCGTATTTGTTGGGGAAGAGATCAAACTTTGCAGTTAAGTTTACAAAATGATTAATTATGTTTCTGCAATCTGAATCAGCAGCTTCTGGAGAAGTTTCAAAGGTTTGGAGGGATATCCGATTGGATCTTGCTGTGGATGGGGGCCAGGCATCTCCCCATGACATTCAGTGGTATTACCATCACTGAATCTCCCACTGTCAACATCCTGGAGGGGAACCAGAAACTGATCTGGACCCAGCCATAGAAACACTGTGGCCACCAGAGCAGATTAGAGACTGGGAATCCCGCAGTGAGTAACTCACCTCCTGACTCCCCAAAGCCTGTCAGGAGTGCCCATTGCCCGGATGGGGAGAAGCTCGACACCACCCAGGACAAAGCAGCCCCGCGTGATTGTCACCACATCCACAAACACCCACTCCCTCCACCACCCACAGTCAGTAGCAGCAGTGTGTACCATCTACAAGACGCACTACAGCAACTCACCAAAGATCCTTAGACAGCGCCTTCCAAACACACCACCACTTCCATCTAGAAGGACAAGGGCAGCAGATACATGGGGAACACCACCACCTGCAGGTTCCCCTCCAAGCCACTCACCATCCTGACTTGGAAATCTATTGGCCGTTACCTCACTGTCACTGGGTCAGAATCCTCCCTAACAGCACTGTGGGTGCACCTACAGCAATTTAGGAAGGCATCTTCTCAAGGGTAATTAGGATTGGGCAGTAAGTGCTGGCCTGGTTAGTGATGACCATATCTTGCAAATGAATTTTAAAAAAAGCCTAAACACATAAGCGATAGGGGCAGGAATAGGCCATTCGGCCCATCAAGCCTGTTCCACCATTCAACACAATTACCATTGACCCTGGACCTCAAACCCACTTTCCTGCTCACTTCCCATTCTCTTAATTCCCTGAATGGTCAAAGATTTGTCTATCCCATCACCTTAAATAGATTCAACGATGGAGCACCCAGTCCTCTGGGAGAGAGAATTCCAAAGATTCTCAACCCTCTGAGTGAAGAAACTTCTCCCCATCTCAGTCCGAAAGGATCTGCCCTGGATTCTGAGACTGTGGGCGAAACCTTTCCGTCCTGTCTGCCACGGGAATGGGAGCGGGGGGGGGACACGGACCAGGCAGAGGTCCGTTGACCTCGGGTGGGATTTTCCAGTCTAGGGGCGAGCGTGGCTGGAAAATCCTGCCCTGCATTCCCGTGTTTAGGAATCCCCGACCAGCGGAAACAGCTGGTCAAACCCTGTGCAGAACCTATCGGTTTCAGTGCGATCGCCTCGCATTCTGCTAAACTCCAGAGAATATCAACCCAATTTACACAGAGAGACTCACGTCTCTGGGCCCATAAAGGTGGAGATTGGGGGTGGGCTGGGAGCCCCCCAGAGGGTGAAATTGTTGGTGCTCACACTGCCCCCATTCCAAGGCCGGGTGCATTCGGAATCTTGTGCCTTGCAATGATGGTGAATGTGGCAAAAGCTTTCTGAGAAACCAAGTAACCAGAATCTCTGATTAGCGATAAACAGACGCACGCTTTGCCAAGTAATTTTAAGCTCGGGTCAGTAAACTCACAAAGCTGCAGGGAACTCGTGCCAAGCTGGTCAATCACTTCCCCCACAAAAACCACTCAACTGTTCACTCCACAAGTCAATATAAACAGCCGACTGAGATTTCCTACCACATTAACCTGAGTGAGACATTCACTGTGAGCTTGTGATTGAACACTGAGAGTTCAGGGTGACAATCCAGAGAACTGGGAATATTTTATTCCTCAAATCAAAGTGCTGGTTTAACCTTGATCCACAGAAGGGTTGGTGTTGGGAATATTATCCGGCAAAGCGCTGAGGTCTCGGGGAGTAGGCCGTCCAGGCTCAGTCCGTACAGAGAGAGGTGCTGGCAGTTTGGGGCAGGGTCAGTGGGGATGTCAGTAGATCCAGTTTCTCTGGTTTGAGAGAATTGTTTAGAGGGTTCCTCCTTTTCATGGAGAGCACAGCAATTCAGGAATGTGGTTAACAGAGAGCTCGATTCAGGTACATAAATGTCAATGAAGTATAACACAGAGCAAGTACTGAGGGAGTGCCGCACTGTCAGAGGGTCAGTGCTGAGGGAGTGCCGCACTGTCAGAGGGTCAGTGCTGAGGGAGTGCCGCACTGTCAGAGGGTCAGTGCTGAGGGAGTGCCGCACTGTCAGAGGGTCAGTGCTGAGGGAGTGCCGCACTGTCAGAGGGTCAGTACTGAGGGAGTGCCGCACTGTCAGAGGGTCAGTGCTGAGGGAGTGTCGCACTGTCAGAGGGTCAGTGCTGAGGGAGTGCCGCACTGTCAGAGGGTCAGTACTGAGGGAGTGCCGCACTGTCAGAGGGTCAGTACTGAGGGAGTGCCGCACTGTCAGAGGGTCAGTACTGAGGGAGTGCCGCACCGTCACGGGGTCAGTGCTGAGGGAGTGCCGCACTGTCAGAGGGTCAGTACTGAGGGACTGCCGCACCGTCACAAGGTCAGTGCTGAGGGAGTGCCGCACTGTCAGAGGGTCAGTACTGAGGGAGTGTCGCACTGTCAGAGGGTCAGTACTGAGGGAGTGCCGCACCGTCACAGGGTCAGTGCTGAGGGAGTGCCGCACTGTCAGAGGGTCAGTGCTGAGGGAGTGCCGCACTGTCAGGGGGTCAGTACTGAGGGAGTGCCGCACTGTCAGAGGGTCAGTACTGAGGGAGTGCTGCACTGTCAGAGGGTCAGTACTGAGGGAGTGCCGCACTGTCAGAGGGTCAGTGCTGAGGGAGTGCTGCACTGTCAGAGGGTCAGTACTGAGGGAGTGCCACACTGTCAGAGGGTCAGTACTGAGGGAGCGCTGCACTGTCAAAGGGTCAGTACTGAGGGAGTGCCACACTGTCAAAGGGTCAGTACTGAGGGAGTGCTACACTGTCAGAGGGTCAGTACTGAGGGAGTGCCGCACTGTCAGAGGGTCAGTGCTGAGGGAGTGCCGCACTGTCAGAGGGTCAGTGCTGAGGGAGTGCCGCACTGTCAGAGGGTCAGTGCTGAGGGAGTGCCGCACTGTCAGAGGGTCAGTGCTGAGGGAGTGCCGCACTGTCAGAGGGTCAGTGCTGAGAGAGCGCCGCACTGTCAGAGGGTCAGTGCTGAGGGAGTGCCGCACTGTCAGAGGGTCAGTGCTGAGAGAGCGCTGCACTGTCAAAGGGTCAGTACTGAGGGAGTGCCACACTGTCAGAGGGTCAGTACTGAGAGAGCGCCGCACTGTCAGAGGGTCAGTACTGAGAGAGCGCTGCACTGTCAGAGGGTCAGTACTGAGGGAGTGCCGCACTGTCAGAGGGTCAGTACTGAGGGAGTGCCGCACTGTCAGAGGGTCAGTACTGAGGGAGTGCCGCACTGTCAGAGGGTCAGTACTGAGGGAGTGCCGCACTGTCAGAGGGTCAGTACTGAGGGAGTGCCGCACTGTCAGAGGGTCAGTACTGAGGGAGTGCCGCACCGTCACGGGGTCAGTGCTGAGGGAGTGCCGCACTGTCAGAGGGTCAGTACTGAGGGACTGCCGCACCGTCACAAGGTCAGTGCTGAGGGAGTGCCGCACTGTCAGAGGGTCAGTACTGAGGGAGTGTCGCACTGTCAGAGGGTCAGTACTGAGGGAGTGCCGCACTGTCAGAGGGTCAGTGCTGAGGGAGTGCCGCACTGTCAGAGGGTCAGTGCTGAGGGAGTGCCGCACTGTCAGAGGGTCAGTGCTGAGGGAGTGCCGCACTGTCAGAGGGTCAGTGCTGAGAGAGCGCTGCACTGTCAAAGGGTCAGTACTGAGGGAGTGCCGCACTGTCAAAGGGTCAGTACTGAGGGAGCGCTGCACTGTCAAAGGGTCAGTACTGAGGGAGTGCCACACTGTCAAAGGGTCAGTACTGAGGGAGTGCTACACTGTCAGAGGGTCAGTACTGAGGGAGTGCCGCACTGTCAGAGGGTCAGTGCTGAGGGAGTGCCGCACTGTCAGAGGGTCAGTGCTGAGGGAGTGCCGCACTGTCAGAGGGTCAGTGCTGAGGGAGTGCCGCACTGTCAGAGGGTCAGTGCTGAGGGAGTGCCGCACTGTCAGAGGGTCAGTGCTGAGAGAGCGCCGCACTGTCAGAGGGTCAGTGCTGAGAGAGCGCTGCACTGTCAAAGGGTCAGTACTGAGGGAGTGCCACACTGTCAGAGGGTCAGTACTGAGAGAGCGCCGCACTGTCAGAGGGTCAGTACTGAGAGAGCGCTGCACTGTCAGAGGGTCAGTACTGTGGGAGTGCCGCACTGTCAGAGGGTCAGTACTGAGGGAGCGCCGCACTGTCAGAGGGTCAGTGCTGAGAGAGCGCTGCACTGTCAAAGGGTCAGTACTGAGGGAGTGCCACACTGTCAGAGGGTCAGTACTGAGAGAGCGCCGCACTGTCAGAGGGTCAGTACTGAGAGAGCGCTGCACTGTCAGAGGGTCAGTACTGAGGGAGTGCCGCACTGTCAGAGGGTCAGTACTGAGGGAGCGCCGCACTGTCAGAGGGTCAGTACTGAGGGAGTGCCGCACTGTCAGAGGGTCAGTACTGAGGGAGTGCCGCACTGTCAGAGGGTCAGTACTGAGAGAGCGTCGCACTGTCAGAGGGTCAGTACTGAGAGAACGCTGCACTGTCAGAGGGTCAGTACTGAGGGAGTGCCGCACTGTCAGAGGGTCAGTACTGAGGGAGTGCCGCACTGTCAGAGGGTCAGTACTGAGAGAGCGCCGCACTGTCAGAGGGTCAGTACTGAGAGAGCGCTGCACTGTCAGAGGGTCAGTACTGAGGGAGTGCCGCACTGTCAGAGGGTCAGTACTGAGAGAGCGCCGCACTGTCAGAGGGTCAGTGCTGAGGGAGTGCCGCACTGTCAGAGGGTCAGTGCTGAGGGAGTGCCGCACTGCCAGAGGGTCAGCGCTGAGGGAGTGCTGCACTGTCAGAGGGTCCGTGCTGAGGGAGTGCCACACTGTCAGAGGGTCAGTACTGAGGGAGTGCCGCACTGTCAGACGGTCAGTACTGAGGGAGTGCCGCACTGTCAGAGGGTCAGTACTGAGGGAGTGCCGCACTGTCAGAGGGTCAGTGCTGAGGGAGTGCCGCACTGTCAGAGGGTCAGTACTGAGGGAGCGCCACACTGTCAGAGGGTCAGTACTGAGGGAGTGCCGCACTGTCAGAGGGTCAGTACTGAGGGAGTGCCGCACTGTCAGAGGGTCAGTGCTGAGGGAGTGCCGCACTGTCAGAGGGTCAGTGTTGAGGGAGCGCCACACTGTCAGAGGGTCAGTACTGAGGGAGTGCCGCACTGTCAGAAGGTCAGTGCTGAGGGAGTGCCGCACTGTCAGAGGGTCAGTGCTGAGGGAGTGCCGCACTGTCAGAGGGTCAGTGCTGAGGGAGTGCCGCACTGTCAGAGGGTCAGTGCTGAGGGAGTGCCGCACTGTCAGAGGGTCAGTGCTGAGGGAGTGCCGCACTGTCAGAGGGTCAGTGCTGAGGGAGTGCCGCACTGTCAGAGGGTCAGTACTGAGGGAGTGCCGCACTGTCAGAGGGTCAGTGCTGAGGGAGTGCCGCACTGTCAGAGGGTCAGTACTGAGGGAGTGCCGCACTGTCAGAGGGTCAGTACTGAGGGAGTGCCGCACTGTCAGAGGGTCAGTACTGAGGGAGTGCCGCACTGTCAGAGGGTCAGCGCTGAGGGAGTGCCGCACTGTCAGAGGGTCAGTACTGAGGGAGTGCCGCACTGTCAGAGGGTCAGTGCTGAGGGTGCGCCGCACTGTCAGAGGGTCAGCGCTGAGGGAGTGCCGCACTGTCAGAGGGTCAGTGCTGAGGGAGTGCCGCACTGTCAGAGGGTCAGTGCTGAGGGAGTGCCGCACTGTCAGAGGGTCAGTGCTGATGGAGTGCCGCACTGTCAGAGGGTCAGTACTGAGGGAGTGCCGCACTGTCAGAGGGTCAGTACTGAGGGAGCGCTGCACTGTCAAAGGGTCAGTACTGAGGGTGCGCCGCACTGTCAGAGGGTCAGTACTGAGGGAGTGCCGCACTGTCAGAGGGTCAGTACTGAGGGAGTGCCGCACTGTCAGAGGGTCAGTACTGAGGGAGTGCCGCACTGTCAGAGGGTCAGCGCTGAGGGAGTGCCGCACTGTCAGAGGGTCAGTACTGAGGGAGTGCCGCACTGTCAGAGGGTCAGTGCTGAGGGTGCGCCGCACTGTCAGAGGGTCAGCGCTGAGGGAGTGCCGCACTGTCAGAGTGTCAGTGCTGAGGGAGTGCCGCACTGTCAGAGGGTCAGTGCTGAGGGAGCGCCGCACTGTCAGAGGGTCAGTGCTGAGGGAGTGCCGCACTGTCAGAGGGTCAGTACTGAGGGAGTGCCGCACTGTCAGAGGGTCAGTACTGAGGGAGTGCCGCACTGTCAGAGGGTCAGTACTGAGGGAGTGCCGCACTGTCATAGGGTCAGTACTGAGGGAGCGCTGCACTGTCAAAGGGTCAGTACTGAGGGTGCGCCGCACTGTCAGAGGGTCAGTACTGAGGGAGTGCCGCACTGTCAGAGGGTCAGTGCTGAGGGAGTGCCGCACTGTCATAGGGTCAGTACTGAGGGAGCGCTGCACTGTTAGAGGGTCAGTGCTGAGGGAGTGCCGCACTATCAGAGGGTCAGTGCTGAGGGAGTGCCGCACTGTCAGAGGGTCAGTGCTAAGGGAGTGCCGCACTGTCAGAGGGTCAGTGCTGAGGGAGTGCCGCACTGTCAGAGGGTCAGTGCTGAGGGAGTGCCGCACTGTCAGAGGGTCAGTGCTAAGGGAGTGCCGCACTGTCAGAGGGTCAGTGCTGAGGGAGTGCTGCACTGTCAGAGGGTCAGTACTGAGGGAGTGCCGCACTGTCAGAGGGTCAGTACTGAGGGAGTGCCGCACTGTCAGAGGGTCAGTGCTGAGGGAGTGCCGCACTGTCAGAGGGTCAGTACTGAGGGAGTGCCGCACTGTCAGAGGGTCAGTGCTGAGGGAGTGCCGCACTGTCAGAGGGTCAGTGCTAAGGGAGTGCCGCACTGTCAGAGGGTCAGTGCTGAGGGAGTGCCGCACTGTCAGAGGGTCAGTACTGAGGGGGTGCCGCACTGTCAGAGGGTCAGTACTGAGGGAGTGCCGCACTGTCAGAGGGTCAGCGCTGAGGGAGTGCCGCACTGTCAGAGGGTCAGTGCTGAGGGAGTGCCGCACTGTCAGAGGGTCAGTGCTGAGGGAGTGCCGCACTGTCAGAGGGTCAGTACTGAGGGGGTGCCGCACTGTCAGAGGGTCAGTACTGAGGGAGCGCCGCACTGTCAGAGGGTCAGTACTGAGGGAGCGCCGCACTGTCAGAGGGTCAGTACTGAGGGAGTGCCGCAGTGTCAGAGGGTCAGTGCTGAGGGAGTGCCGCACTGTCAAAGCGTCAGTACTGAGGGTGCGCCGCACTGTCAGAGGGTCAGCGCTGAGGGAGTGCTGCACTGTCAGAGGGTCCGTGCTGTGGGAAAGCTGCACTGTCAGAGGGTCAGTAGTGAGGGTGTGCCACACTGTCAGAGGGTCAGTACTGAGGGAGTGCCGCACTGTCAGAGGGTCAGTGCTGAGGGAGTGCCGCACTGTCAGAGGGTCAGTGCTGAGGGAGTGCTGCACTGTCAGAGGGTCAGTGCTGAGGGAGTGCTGCACTGTCAGAGGGTCAGTACTGAGGGAGTGCCGCACTGTCAGAGGGTCAGTGCTGAGGGAGTGCCGCACTGTCAGAGGGTCAGTACTGAGGGAGTGCCGCACTGTCAGAGGGTCAGTGCTGAGGGAGTGCCGCACTGTCAGAGGGTCAGTGCTGAGGGAGTGCCGCACTGTCAGAGGGTCAGTACTGAGGGAGTGCCGCACTGTCAGAGGGTCAGTGCTGAGGGAGTGCCGCACTGTCAGAGGGTCAGTGCTGAGGGAGTGCCGCACTGTCAGAGGGTCAGTACTGAGGGAGTGCCGCACTGTCAGAGGGTCAGTGCTGAGGGAGTGCCGCACTGTCAGAGGGTCAGTACTGAGGGAGTGCCGCACTGTCAGAGGGTCAGTGCTGAGGGAGTGCCGCACTGTCAGAGGGTCAGTGCTGAGGGAGTGCCGCACTGTCAGAGGGTCAGTACTGAGGGAGTGCCGCACTGTCAGAGGGTCAGTACTGAGGGAGCGCCGCACTGTCAGAGGGTCAGTGCTAGTTACTCACGGTGAGAATGACATTTGTAAAGCTCCCTCCATTTCCACTGATTTCTCTATCATCGATTTCTCGCTCTGGGTGACACTGGGAGTTCCTGGTGATGGGGCAAGGACACACCGTCAGCGGCTGAGCTCTCACTGATTCCTAATGTACAATTTGTTCAGGGAGATGGAGCTCGGTGCATTCAAGGGAGAACAATTCATCTAATTTCACCCAGTTCCAAAGCATTTCATAAAACAAAACCATAAATTAAAATGTTTACCTCCTGTGCTCTTAAATTTCTGGAATATTATAGAGGAGTGTTTGTGTATTTACCTTTTCTGGGAATTGTGTGGTTTGGTTCTCAGTGAGAGTTCCACTGTTAAACACTCTGCTATTAAACAATTCCATGTGTAGCGGTGCTAATGACAGGAAAGGAGGCTGTTTACTTTATAAGGTCAGGTTTATCGTGGCAGTGATTCAGAAAGTTGGGTTGGGGCTTGAATTTTCTGAATAGCCCTGGTTCACAGAGAGTCCCTGCACTCCCTCCCTCTCCATCATCTCCCTCTGTCCCCTCTCTGCTCATTGAGAAATGAGTTTTACACAAAGAATCCAATCTTCCTCTGGGGGCAAAACCTGGAGATCCGAAGATAACAGCCCCACGGCACACTGATCAGACTGTGTTAGCCACAGAATCAGAAACAGCTCCACAAGATACCGTAATTCAAGTAAAATCTAGGAACCTGAAATGTGGATTGAATATGAACGCTGCAAAGGTAAAATTTATTTTTTGGTGTCACGAGTAGGCTTACATTAACACTGCAATGAAGTTACTGTGAAAATCCCCTAGTCGCCACACTCCAGCGTCTGTTTGGATACACTGGGAGAATTTAGCACGGTCAATGCACCCTAAACCAGCACGTCTTTCGGACTGTGGGAGGAAACCGGAGCACCCAGAGGAAACCCACGCAGACACGGGGAGAACATGCAAACTCCACACAGACAGTCAAGCAGACCGGGAACCGAACCCGGGTCCCTGGTGTTGTGAGGCACCAGTTCGGATAAAGCCCAGAATCTTCTCACCATTCATGCCGGTCGGATTTTCCCACCCCGCCGCAATGATTGGAGATTCCGCTGGCTGCCAGATTGTCCGATCTCGCTGCAGTGGGAGCGTGGGGTGAACGATAGTGAGATCACTCCAAAAACCAATGGGAATTGGAAGGGAGACATCAGAGTGAGGGGTTGGAGAGGACGGTGTGACACTGGGATAGGCCAATGTCCATTGAGGAGAAACATTAAGAGAGGCTGGTTGATGCGCTGCTGAAGGAAAGTGACAGTGAGCGGGAATGGTGTGAGGGTCAGAATGTTTTAACGGGAAAATTGAAGACTGTAACAAGGGAAAACTCTTTATAATTCCCGTTTGGTTCACCTTCCTGTTCACCTCAGAAACCTGGACAATTAATCACAAATTCTGGAAGAAAATAGAAACCTTTGACCAAACACCTACGCTCAACATTCCAGATACAAACCATCGGACAAATGACAATGTGTTTGAAATAACAAGAAGAACTGTAAAAGTGACATTCTGTAAAGAGAATCTCGGTACTTTGCCCATTTTCTGTGAGTTGGAAAGTGAGAGAGATCTCTGCTCGAGGGGAGAGTGAGGGAGCAGAGACCGGGGTCACCCTGGGGGGATAAGGGCTGTCAGGGAGGGATTGCAGAGGGTGTGTGAGGACAGAGCAGGGCAAGGCGGCTGAGACACAGCACCAGAGCCGAGCTCCTGGGAGGGAGTCACTATGCTGTGCCTGCCACAGCAACCTCTGTAAGACATGTCGGATCATCGACACAGATGACACCATCTCACGTGAGAACTCCATCCACCAGGTACACGGTAAATACTCTTACAACTCGGCCAACATTGTCTACCTGATATGCTGCAGGAAAGGATGTCCCGAAGCATGGTATATTGGGGAGACCATGCAGACACTACAACAACGGATGAATGAACATCGCTCGACAATCACCAGGCAAGACTGTTCCCTTCCTGTTGGTGAACACTTCAGTGGTCACGGGCATTCAGTCTTTGACCTTCGGGTAAGCATTCTCCAAGGCAGCCTTCACGACACACGACAGCGCAGAGTCGCTGAACAGAGACTGATAGCCAAGTTCCGCACACATGAGGACGGCCTCAACAGGGATCTTGGGTTCATGTCGCACTATCTGTAACCCCCGTGACTTGCCTGGGTTTGCAAAACCTCACTTACTGTGCTGTCTGGAGACATTACACTTCTCTTTAACCTATGCTTAATGCTATCTCCACTCACATTGACTGCACCTTTAAGACTTGATTACCTACAAAGATTCACATTCCAACTATTACTTTGTAAGCTGAGTTTGTGTCTTTATATGCTCTGTTTGTGAACAGAACTCCCCCCTTACCTGATGAAGGGGCAGCGCTCCGAAACCTAGTGGATTTTGCTACCAGATAAACCTGTTGGACTTTAACCTGGTGTTGTGAGACTTCTTACCCAGTCACTACAGGCAGAGGTTACTGAACTTGCTGATTTTACCGTTGGTGATCGGGTTGGGGTAAAATTCTTGTGTTATGGAGCCTCCAAAAGCTCCACCAATTCTACCCCAACAACATCCAAAAATGGGAACCCCCTCCCGGGCAACATCACTCCCCCAGGAACGCCCAAAATGCTAAACAGCCAATCAGGTCTAAAAGTACACACAGCAAGATCACCAAAGAGGGTCAGTCAAGAGGGTTTCAATGTCTCGAGTGATGTTGACTGAGGGACCAGGACAAGGGCACAACTCCCAATTTCTCTTAAAAATAGCGACCACACGAACACCTCTACTTTCTCAGAAGACTAAGGAAATTTGGCATGTCCGCTACGACTCACACCAACTTTTACAGATGCACCATAGAAAGCATTCTTTCTGATTGTATCACAGCTTGGTATGGGATCCTGCTGTGCCCAAGATCGCAAGGAATTACATTGGGTCGTGAATGTAGCCCCCAATCCCATCACACAAACCAGCCTCCCATCCATTGACTCTGTCTACACTTCCTGCTGCCTCAGCAATGCAGCCAGCATAATTAAGGATCCCACACACCCCGGACATTCTCTCTTCCACCTTCTTCCATCGGGAAAAAGATACAAAAGTCTGAGGTCCCATACCGACCGACTCAAGAACAGCTTCTTCCCTGCTGCTGTCAGACTTTTGAATGGACCTACCTCGCATTAAGTTGATCTTTCTCTACACCCTCGCTGTGACTGTAACACTACATTCTGTACCCTCTCCTTTCCTTCTCTATGAACGGTATGCTTTGTCCGTATAGCGCGCAGGAAACAATACTTTTCACTGTATGTTAATACATGTGACAATAATAAATCAAATCAAACGAGCATGTCTTTCAGAGTGTGGGAGGAAACCGGAGCACCCGGAGGAAACCCACGCAGACACGGGGAGAATGTGCAAACTCCACACAGACAGTGACCTGAGCTGGGAATCGAACCCGGCTCCCTGGCGCTGCGAGGCAGCAGTGCTAACCCACTGTGCCACCGCACCCCAGAATAAACTAACAGTTGGCAAATTCACTCAGTTATTTTTTCTCGTGTTTAACACTATTCCCCGGGAAGTAACACCGAGAGCTGCCAGGTAGTGGGAATGTTTGCTTTAAACATTCCTGCCGATGTTTGACAAACTCCTTGTTGTAACCTGGAACTAAATGTGACAGAGAGCTGCTTTTCAAAATTCCCTGTGTAGTTTCGCCAGCATCCTTTTACAGAGCAAGATCCCACATTCTGCGGGCTGGCGATTGGGTTGGGGGAGGAGGGCAGCATCTATTCCAGATCGCTGCCCCCTCACTCTGATTTCGAGTGGATTGTCCAGACAGGACAGTGAGTAATTCTTTACGTGAGCTGCCTGTCGGTTAATATTCCAGCCTTCCATTCCACCCGGGTTTAATTACTCAGCGACGCCAAGTCTGCATCACACAAACAGGCCATTCGGCCCCACTAATCTGTACTGGCATTTCTGCTCCACATGGGGAGGTGATGGTCCAGTGGTATTATCACTAGACTATTAACCCAGATGTTCTGGGGACCCGGGTTCAAATCCCACCACGGCAGACAGTGGAATTTGAATTCTATAAAAAATATCTGGAATTAAGAATCTACTGATGACCCATTGTCGGAAAAACCCATCTGGTTCCCTTTAGGGAAGGAAATCTGCCGTCCTTACCCCGGTCTGGCCTACATGTGACTCCAGAGACACAGCAATGTGGGTGACTCTCAACTGCCCCCCAAGGGGTAATTAGAGATGGGGAATAAATGCTGGTCCAGCCAGCGACGCCCAGGTCCCAGGAATGAATAAAAACCATGATTCTCCTCGCTCCCCCTCTTCATCCCACCCTCTCAGCTTATTCTGTTCCTTTCTCCCCGTGCGTTTATCCAGATTCCCCTTAAATTTATCCAAACTATTCACCTGAACTCACTTGGAGCGAGCCCCACAAGCCTGCCCCACCAGTCAATAAGATCATGGCTGACCTGCAATATCTCCACTCCCACATTCCCTGAGAGATGGAATTGCCCTCAGGCTTGAGGGATTATCCAAGGCTGGAAAAGAATTCCAAAGATTCACAATCCCTGTGAGTGAGGGAATTCCTCCTCATCTCCATCCAAAGTGGCTGATCCCTCATCGCGAGGTTGTGCCCCCCACGTTCTAGACTCTGCTGTGTCCGGCAGTGTAAGGGTTAAATGTTGGGGTCAAGATCTTGGCTGGACGCTGCCACAGGGGTCACCTGAATTTTGGGGTAAATTGTGATGTTTTTCTCCATTTCCCAACTCCGCCCCCCCCCCCCCACCCACCTCCCCCACCCTGCCTGGACTCAAGTTGGGCTGTCCGGTGTGAACAGTGGCACAGTGGTTAGCACCATTGCCTCACAGCGCCAGGGACCCGGGTTCGATTCCCGGCTCGGGTCACTGTCTGTGTGGAGCCTGTACATTCTCCCCGTGTCTGCGTGGGTTTCCTCCCACACTCCAAGGATGTACAAGTTAGGTGGATTGGCCGTGCAAAATTGCCCCTTAGTGTCCCGGGAGGTGTAGGTTAAGAGGATTGGCCAGGGTAAATACATGGTGTTACAGGACAGGCCTGGGGGGGATAGTGGTCGGTGCAGGCTCAATGGGCCGAATGGCCTCTTTCTGCCCTGTAGGGACTCTATGATTCTAATCAGAGACCTCACCTTGGAACCAATTGTTCACCCCTGAATCCTGGCGCTAAGTCAACCAGGCTGTTCAACTATGGGGGGCATCAAATCTGAGCTGTTATTTACCCAGATTCCCCTTCCTGTAGAGGCTCAGGTGGGGGTCTGTCCCCCTCCCCACCCCCTCCCTGTCCGTGATGGGCCATTGAGCTGGATTGAGTGGTTAACCACAGATCCGCCAACTAAATCATTTTTAAATCCTGCCCCCTCCCATTCTGCTTTTAATTGTCTGGGGGAGAAAGTGAAAACTGTGTTTCTGAGACCACACTGGCCTTTGTGGTGAGGCTGGTTACTCTGCCCCTGTGGTTCTTCCTCAGTTAGAGACACAATCCAATCTGTTTCCAATAACAATCCCAGAGCAAGGCCAGGGAAGCCACCCGGGATTGGGAGAGGAAGTTACTGAGAGCTCGGCGAGGCCAGAGCGGAACGCAGTTTGGCTCAAAGGGATTAACGGCTAAAATGTTCAGTGTCTCAACCAAATCTGAAATCTGCTCACATAAAACTTCAACACAGAAGATGCTGATGGTGGGAACATGCAGGAGAAAGAGGGAGTGAGGGAGGAGGAGTGAGGGAGAGTGAAGGAGGGAGCAAGTGGGGAGTGAGGGAGGGAGGGTGAGAGAGAGGGAGGAGGGGCAATGAGGGAGGGGGAATTTAATCAGATCCTTCCTATAGCAGAGCTCCAGATGGGACCGTATCAATGTCCTGTCCCGTTGTAACATAACAGCCCAACTCCTGGACTCCATCCTCGAGGGACTGAGTTGCTGGGGGGAGAGGGGGTGTTGGGGGAGGGGGTGTGTTGGGGGGATGTGGGAGAGGGGATGATGGGTGGTGTGGGAGTGGGGGTAATGGGGGGAGTGTGGGAGAGGAAGGATGTGGAAGGTGGGTGTTGGGGAGGGAGGTGTGTGTGAGAGGGGGTGTTGGGGGAGTGAGTGCGAGAAGGGTGAGTGCAGCAGGCGACGGTGCAGAGGACCCTCGGGGTCCTTGTGCTGAGTCGCAAAAACCCAGCCTGCAGGTGCAGCAGGTGGTCAGGAAGGCTAATGGGATGCTGGCCTTCATAGCGAGGGTGATTGAATATAAAAGTAGGGAGGTCTTGCTGCAGCTGTATAGGGCATTGTTGAGGCCGCAGCTGAGTACTGTGTGCAGTTTTGGTCGCCTTACTTACACAAGGATATTTTGGCCTTGGAGGGAGTGCAGAGGAGGTTTACTAGGCTGATACCGGAGTTGAGGGGGTTGAGCTATGAGGAGAGGCTGAATAAACTAGGCTTGTACTCGTTAGAGTTTAGAAGAATGAGGGAGATCTCATTGAGACGTATAAGATGATGAATGGGGATGGATAGGATAGAGGTGGAGAGACTCTTCCCGCTCAGAAAGGACAGTAGACTAGGGGGCACAGCCTCAAGATAAAGGGGGGGGCGGTTTAGAACGGAGTTGAGGAGGAACTTCTTCACTCAAAGGGTGGTGAATCTCTGGAATTCTCTGCCCGTTGAAGTGGTGGAGGCTGCCTCGCTAAATATTTTTAAGACGCGGGTTGATGGGTTTTGATAGGAGAGGGGATTAAGGGTTATGGGGAGAGGGCGGGAAAGTGGAACTGAGCCACGACAGATCAGCCATGATCTTATTGAATGGCGGGGCAGGCTCGAAGGGCTAGATGGCCTACTCCTGCTCCTATTTCTTATTATGTTCTAAGGGCTGTTGGGGAGGAGGGGTGTTGGGGAGAGGGGAGTGTTGGAGGAGTGCCAGGTGGCTGTTGGGGGGGTGTTGGGGAGCTATTGGGGGGCTGATTGGGGGGTTTGGGAGGGGTGTGTGAGGGGGGTCGTTCCAGCAGCGATCTTGGGTCCGCGCTCTCTGTTCGCAGAACTGTGACGGAATCTCAAAATCCGGGAACTCGGGAGCGATATCCTTCAATATCATTAACACCTCCCGCACCCCCCCACCCCCAGGGCACACGTTTACACCCCCCCCCACTTCGCAGGGGGGGAAGGTGAGTGTAGCCCCCACCTTCCAAGGCCCTGGGGCAAGGGATAGGCAGAACATTGGCACTGCCCCATGACCCTGCCCCCTGCCCCCTGACCCTGAACCCTGCCCCCTGCCCCCTGACCCTGAACCCTGCCCCTGACCCTGCCCCTGACCCTGACCCCTGACCCTGCCCCTGACCCCTGACCCCTGCCCCCTGACCCTGACCCCTGCCCCCTGACCCTGCCCCCGGACCCCTGACCCTGACCCCTGACCCTGCCCCTTGACCCAGGCCGACACCATGTCCATGCCACCTTGGCAGTGCCAATCTGAGCTGGGAACAGTGCCAAGGGCAGACCCCATGGGTATCCTCATTGTGGGGTGGGGGGGATGCAGTGGGGGGGTGGGGGGGGGTGCAGTGGGGGGGTGGGGGGTGCAGTGGGGGGGGGATGGGGGGTGCAGTGGAGGGGGGTGGGGGGGGGTGCAGTGGGGGGGGGATGGGGGTGCAGTGGAGGGGGGTGGGGGGGTGCAGTGGGGGGGTGGGGGGGTGCAGTGGGGGGTGCGTGGGGGGGTGCAGTGGGGGGGATTGGGGGGTGCAGTGGAGGGGGGGTGCAGTGCATCGGGGGAGCAGTGATGGCTGTTTGGGGGTGGGGGGGAGTCGGACGATCTGATGTTTGGGGAAACGGGAGGTTTCCGGCAGTGACCATTCTGAGGAAGGACGGAAGCGATGCCGCCTTTGACCATCGGGTAATCGGGGAGCCCTGAAACCCCCGGTGGGGGTTGGGGGGGGGTGGGGGTGGGGGAGGTTTTTTTTTTACTCTCATCGGACACCCTGTCAACCACCCCCTCCCCTCCCCCTCATCCCCCCCCCCCGCCCGATTTCAGTGTGACCGAGCTTCCCCAACTCTCAGTGTGACTGACCCCCCCCACACCCCCTCAAACACCGCCGCCCCCCCCCACACCCCCCCCACACCGCACCCCCCCGCCCCACACCACCCCCCCTGCCCCCGGATTACCGAGAGTGCGGACGATCCGGAGGGAGACGCACCGGATTCTCAGTCAAACCCTGACACCAGGCCGTGTTTTGGTTAAGTTCCAACCTGAATCTCCGTTGGGATTTCGAATCCTGCCAGAGGGGTTTCAAATTATAATTCTACAATTTAAAATCCCCTTCAGATCATAGAACCCCCACAGTGCCGAATCAGGCCACTCGGCCCATCGAGTTTGCTCCCCCATTCAAACATGGCTGATATTTTTCCCCTCCCCATTCTCCTGCCTTTTCCCCGTAATCCCTGATCCCCTTATTAATCAGGAACCTATCTATCTCTGTCTTAAAGACACTCAGTGACCCGGCCTCCACAGACTTCTGCGGCAAAGAGTTCCACAGATTCCCCACTCTCTGGCTGAAGGAATCCCTCCTCGTCTCTGTTTGATTCTCTGATTCTCCCCATCGAGTTTGCACCAACCACAATCCCACCCAGACACTATCTCCGAACCCCACACATTTACCCAACTAATCCCCCTGTCACTAAGGGGCAATTTAGCACGGCCAATCCACCTAACCTGCACATCTTTGGAGTGTGGGGGGAACCGGAGCACCCGGAGGAAACCCACGCAGACACGGGGAGAATGTGCAGATTCCGCACAGTGACCCAAGCCGGGAATCGAACCCAGGTCCCTGGTGCTGTGAGGCAGCCGTGCTAACCACTGTGTCACCTACTGACCACTGCGAGTGCATCTATATTTGATATGCACTTGTGAGAGATTTTAATTTCAATCCTAGATAGTTTCTCTGCTTGCTGTATTGTCAGGAATTTGAACACATCGACAGTGACTGTGAAAGTTGCTTTCTCTCCTGTTCAGTGAAAGTTATTTTCTCTCAGTCTCAAGTTTTGGGGGCCAGGTGTGTAATAATGTTTAATTTATTAACATTAATGTTTAAATCTATGGATTTTTAGCCAGGCCATTGACAAGGTACCGCATGGTAGGTTGTTGCATAAGGTTCAATCTCACAGGATCCCGGGTGAGGTATCTAATTGGATACAAAATTGGCTTCTGTCAAGAGGGTGAATGTAGAGGGTTGTTTTTCAAACTGGAGGCTTGTGACCAGCGGTGTGCCTCAGGGATCGGTGCTGGGTCCACTGTTATTTGTCATTTATATTAATGATTTGGATGAGAATATAGGAGACATGGTTCGTAAGTTTGCAGATGACACCAAGATTGGTGGCATAGTAGACAGTGAAGAAAGTTATCTCCCATTACAACGGGATCTTGATCAATTGGGCCAGTGGGCTGACGAATGGCAGGTGGAGTTTAATTTAGACAAATGTGAGGTGATGCATTTTGGTAGATTGAACCAGGGCAGGACTTACTCAGTTAATGGTAGGGCGTTGGGGAGAGTTACAGAATAAAGAGATCCAGGGGTACATGTTCATAGCTCCCTGAAAGTGGAGTCACAGGTGGACAGAGTGGTGAAGAAGGCATTCGGCATGCTTGGTTTCATCGGTCAGAACGTTGAATACAGGAGTTGGGACATCTTGTTGAAGTTGTACAAGACATTGGTAAGGCCTCACTTGGAATACTGTGTCCAATTCTGGTCACCCTATTATTGAAAGGATATTATTAAACTAGAAAGAGTGCAGAAAAGATTTACTAGGATGCTCCCGGGACTTGATTAATTGAGTTATAAGGAGAGGCTGGATAGACTGGGACTTTTCTCTCTGGAGCGTAGGAGGCTGAGGGGTGATCTTATAGAGGTCTATAAAATAATGAGGGGCACAGATCAGCTAGATAGTCAATATCTTTTCCCAAAGGTAGGGGAGTCTAAAACTAGAGGGCAGAGGTTTAAGGTGAGAGGGGAGAGATACAAAGGGTCCAGAGGGGCAATTTTTTCACACAGTGGGTGGTGAGTGTCTGGAACGAGCTGCCAGAGGCAGTAAGTGGAGGTGAGTACAGTTTTATCTTTTAGAAAGCGGTTAGACAGTTACATGGGTACGATGGGTATAGAGGGATACGGGCCAAATGCGGGCACTTGGGATTTGCTTAGGGGTTTTAAAAAGAAAGGACAAGTTGGGCCGAAGGGCCTGTTTCCTTGCTGTAAATCTCTACGACTCTAAACTGGAAAACCTTTCTGATTCTCTTTGCTTTTAGTTCTGATGGAAATCTCATCCAGAT